>NW_027149827.1:0-95000 GCF_031143425.1 Pleurodeles waltl
AGGCCCTGTGACCAACTCCGCTGTGTACAGCCAAAGGCCATGAGCGTCATGGGGTTGGGTGGCAATAAGGGCTTGGTTGCAGGCCCTTTGGCTGTGTGCAGCAGTGGTTGGATTACTATATAGTGATTAAAATTACTTAACGTTAAAAAAATTAATGTCTGAGTGGGTCTGTGAGTGGGTGCATCAGTGACTGAGTGGGTCTGACTGTGCATGATTGTCTCAGTAGGTCTGTGACTGTGTGCATGAATGTGTGAGTGGGTGGGTGTGAGTGGATATGTGCATGCATGAGGGTCTGAGTGGCTCTGTGCATGCATGAGGGTCTGTGTGTGAGTGGGTCTGTGTAAGGAAATGCCTCTTGGCATGGTTACCCCCTGACTTTTTGCCTTTGCTGATGCTATGTTTTGAATTGAAAGTGTGCTGAGGCCTGCTAACCAGGCCCCAGCAGCAGTATTCTTTCCCTAACCTGTACTTTTGTTTACACAATTGGCACACCCTGGCATCCAGGTAAGTCCCTTGTAACTGGTACCCCTGGTACCAAGGGCCCTGATGCCAGGGAAGGTCTCTAAGGGCTGCAGCATGTCTTATGCCACCCTGGGGACCCCTCACTCAGCACAGACACACTGCTTGCCAGCTTGTGTGTGCTGGTGAGGACAAAACGAGTAAGTCGACATGGCACTCCCCTCAGGGTGCCATGCCAACCTCACACTGCCTATGCAGTATAGATAAGTCACCCGTCTAGCAGGCCTTACAGCCCTAAGGCAGGGTGCACTATACCATAGGTGAGGGCACCAGTGCATGAGCACTGTGCCCCTACAGTGTCTAAGCAAAACCTTAGACATTGTAAGTGCAGGGTAGCCATAAGAATATATAGTCTGGGAGTCTGTCAAACATGAACTCCACAGCACCATAATGGCTACACTGAAAACTGGGAAGTTTGGTATCAAACTTCTCAGCACAATAAATGCACACTGATGCCAGTGTACATTTTATTGTAACATACGCCCCAGAGGGCACCTTAGAGGTGCCCCCTGAAACCTTAACCAACTACCTGTGTAGGCTGACTGGTTTTAGCAGCCTGCCACACTCAAGACATGTTGCTGGCCACATGGGGAGAGTGCGTTTGTCACTCTGTGGCTAGTAACAAAGCCTGCACTGGGTGGAGATGCTTATCACCTCCCCCTTGAAGGAGCTGTAACACCTGGCGGTGAGCCTCAAAGGCTCACCCCCCTTTGTTACAGCGCCACAGGGCATTCCAGCTACTGGAGTTGCCCGCCCCCTCCGGCCACAGCCCCACTTTTGGCGGCAAGGCCAGAGGAGATAATGAGAAAAACAAGGAGTCACCACTGACCAGTCAGGACAGCCCCTAAGGCAACCTGAGCTGAAGTGACTGACTTTTAGGAATCCTCCATCTTGCAGATGGAGGATCCCCCCAATAGGGATAGGAATGTGACCCCCTCCCCTTGGGAGGAGGCACAAAGAGGGTGTAGCCACCCTCAGGGCTAGTAGCCATTGGCTACTGCCCTCCCTGACCTAAACCCACCCCTAAATCCTGTATTTAGGGGCTCCCCTGAACCTAGGAACTCAGATTCCTGCAACCTAAGAAGAAGAGGACTGCTAAGCTGAAAAACCCTGCAGAGAAGACGGAGACACCAACTGCTTTGGCCCCAGCTCTACCGGCCTGTCTCCCCACTTCTAAAGACACTGCTCCAGCGACGCTTCCCCCAGGACCAGCGACCTCGGAATCCTCAGAGGACTGCCCTGCTCTGGAAGGACCAAGAAACTCCTGAGAACAGCGGCCCTGTTCACCCAAGACTGCAACTTTGTTTCCAAAGAAGCAACTTCAAGACAACTGCGTTTCCCGCCAGAAGCGTGAGACTTGCTACTCTGCACCCGACGCCCCCGGCTCGACTTGTGGAGAAAACACCTCAGGGAGGACATCCCCAGCGACTACGAGACTGAGTAACCAGAGTTGCCCCCCCTGAGCCCCTACAGCGACGCCTGCAGAGGGAATCCCGAGGCTCCCCCTGACCGCGACTGCCTGACTCCCAGATCCCAACGCCTGGAAAAGAGAGTGCACCCGCAGCCCCCAGGACCTGAAAGATCGGAACTTCAGTGCAGGAGTGACCCCCAGGAGGCCCTCTCCCTTGCCCAGGTGGTGGCTACCCCGAGGAGTCCCTCCCTGGCCTGCCTGCATCGCTGAAGAGACCCCTTGGTCTCCCATTGAAAACCCGACGTGTGTTTGCACACTGCACACGGCCGCCCCCGTGCTGCTGAGGGTGTACTTTCTGTGCTAACTTGTGTCCCCCCCAGTGCCCTACAAAACCCCCCTGGTCTGCCCTCCGAAGACACGGGTACTTACCTGCTGGCAGACTGGAACCGGGGCACCCCCTTCTCCATTGAAGCCTATGTGTTTTGGGCACCTCTTTGACCTCTGCACCTGACCGGCCCTGAGCTGCTGGTCTGGTAAGTTTGGGGTTGCTCTGAACCCCCAACGGTGGGCTACCTTGGACCCAAACTTGAACCCCGTAGGTGGTTTACTTACCTGCAAGAACTAACCAATTCTTACCTCCCCAAGGAACTGTTGAAAATTGCACTGTGTCTAGTTTTAAAATAGCTATATGTGATTTATTTGAAAAGTATATATGCTATTGTGATTATTCAAAGTTCCTAAAGTACGTACCTGCAATACCTTTCATTTGAAGTATTACTGTAAAATTTGAACCTGTGGTTCTTAAAATAAACTAAGAAAAGTTATTTTTCTATACAAAAACCTATTGGCCTGGAATTGTCTTTGAGTGTGTGTTCCTCATTTATTGCCTGTGTGTGTACAACAAATGCTTAACACTACTCCTTAGATAAGCCTACTGCTCGACCACACTACCACAAAATAGAGCATTAGTATTATCTCTTTTTGCCACTATCTTACCTCTAAGGGGAACCCTCTGACTCTGTGCATACTATTCCTTACTTTGAAATAGTGCATACAGAGCCAACTTCCTACAGTCTGTGTGTGAGTGAGAGATTTTGAGTGGGGCGATGAGTGGGTCTGACTGGATCTGTGATTGGGTGCGTGAGTGTCTGAGCGCCTTTGTGAGTATGTGCACGACTGAGTTGATGGGTGAGTGTGCCAATGTGTTTTATTTGTGTGTGTGTGCTTTATCTGATATTCACGAATTTGGCACAATGCTACACACAGGGACCCGCACTGGGCATTGCAGTGGACTCTCTAATATCCATGTTGTGTAAGAAAAAAACACCTTCCCGTTTTCAAAACACACTATCACTTTCCCATTTCATTCATAGGGTCAGAGTATCTCCACACTGACCTCTAATCCCCCTTTCCCATTTTTTTCCAATCACATTTCAGCCCCAGAGACCAGCCCCCATTTTAGAAAATGGTGGGCGCAACTTTCAGATCAGCTTGCGCCCAGCCAATGAGAGCATTCCTGTGGCTCGTGAGTCTGTGAATAGGTCACAAGTATATTTGCTAACTATTTGCGCTTCCAGATATCTATATTTAGTTTTCTATTATTACCTCAGAGACTACTGAACGGATTTACATCACACCACAAGAAGGCTTCTTTCTGGACTGACCGCTACCTTTCTGCCAAATTTGGTATAATTCCATTCAGGCTGTTGTCATGTTCAAAATTGCTATGGGAATTAGAATGGGAAACACACTCCAGGTCCCCTTTATCAGCCTCCACTTGACGAATCCCCCTGATACTTCCCATCCACAAGACCTTACTGGGCACTTTTTGGGGAAAATTTTATGAAGATTCGTCAAACGGGACCAAAGATATAGGCAAGTCAAAAACGCTTATTCTAGGGAAAGTAGGTCCTAACTATAACTACCTACAGTGATATTATCAATGATGTCCAAGATGTCATGATTGATGTAATATCTCGGGTAATTAGTTGTGCATGTCGAGGGTGCGAGTTATAGTTACCTTAGGACATGAGTTATAGTTACTTGAAATAACTGCTGAATTTCTATGGTTTTGTGTGTAAAAATCTGAAACCATCTATAACGTTCTTGCAACCTTTGTTTTTTAGTGAGTTTCAAAGGTTTTTTTAATTCCATTTCACCCTGCGTAGGTGAGAAGCCTTCAGTCTCTGGAGGGCTTGATAATGCAAAAGTCCTGGAAAATGGCTTTGATGGATGATAGAAGTCCCACTATTCTGGCCAGTTGGCACAGAGATATTCTGTCTTGTCGCAGGATGGTTCTGAGTTTCTTTGTGACCTTTAAAGAGGGAAGACTCAGTGAAGCCACTACTGAATCAATGAGGAATTCTAGGAATGTCATCTGTTGGAATAAGTTCTGATTTCCGTTCGTTGATGACAAACCCCAAGTCCTGGAGGAGAGCAATAGTCATGTTCAGATTGAATCGGAGCTGTGTTTGAGATTGGTCCATCAGAAGGAAGTCGTCCAAGTAGCTGATCATCCTTACTCCTCCTGGTTGAAGGATCTCCGCTACTGGTCTCAGGAGCTTTGTAAAACATCATGGGGTTGAGGATAGACTGAAGGGGCGAACTGGAGAAATCTTCAGTGAGGTGGGAAGATGGGAATTGTGAGGTGGGCATCTTTGAGATCCAACCCGACCATCCAATCTCCCCTCCAAAAAATGTCTCTTAGGAGATGGATTCCCTCCATCTTGAAGTGGCGGTAAACCAATCACTCATTGAATCCTCTCAGATTTACTGCTGGTCTGAAGCCTTTGTCCTCCTTTTGCACCAGAAACAAGTATTTTAAAATCCCCTGAGGGTGGAGTACTGACCTGTACATAGGACCTTTGCATAATAACTCCATCACCTCTGCATAGATGAGAATCATCTCTTCGTTCAAAAAGACCAGAGGTCTCAGTGGAGTGTTCTGAATTAGGGATTCATAAAATTCGATGTGAAAACCTCAGACAGTTTGAAGGATGCAAAGGTCCGTTGTAATCCTCCCCAATTGTGAGCATATTTTAGGAGTCTACCCAGCCCACCCCCCCCCAAGGCTTTGAGGGGGGGGGGGGAAAGGGTACTGCTTACTGATGTTTCCACCTGGTGCATTAGCACCTCCTCAGTTGTTTCTTCCTCTGCCTGAGCCTCTGCTGGGGTAGAAGGTTCAGTGTGTTCCATCATTCCAGCCACTGTTCCTTTTGAACTGAGTTCTGGAGAGATCTTGGTGGAAGGAGCAGCCCCTGCCTCGTCCGGGCCCTGCAAAAACCTTTCCTAGGAAGATTTTGTTAATTGAAGATTATGCCATGTCAAGGGCGGAAAAGGTTGCCACAAACATTCCCAACTCCTTGATGAATGGCCCCCCAAAGAGGTTACTGTGGGCAGTCGCCCCACCTCAGAAGTTGCTAAATCCCCGAGTTTGGGGTCGATTGTAATAAGCAAGGATCTCCTGCGATCTGCCTCAAGCGCACAGTTCGCATTACCAGCAAACAGATAGCTCTCTGATCCCAACCAGCTACTATTTCAGTGGAAATGGGAATGCCTGATCGCTTTTGCTTGTTCTGCCACCTGGATGATCTGGGCAAGAGGGCAAGCAACGTCCGGGAGTTTATCCAGGAAATTTCTCAAGGATTGGTGTATGCCCTTTTTAGGGCCCTTCATAGATTTATTGAAAAATGGTTTTAATTTTGCATTAAGATATGCGGAGCGGTGGACTTTGCAGGCAGAGTGCCCCAGACCCTCACTGCAAGGGAGTCTTGCTCTGACCTCCTTTTCTAAAGGTTGGTGGATTTTACTAGCAACGTACTCTGCCACGTTTTGGTCGGGTGTCTATTCGGAGGACCGTAGATCGATATCAGAGGGGTCGAACATGTCACACTGGTTTGTGTCCGCCTCAGTGGAATCAGAAGTATTAGGCCCTCGGACGCCATGGTCTACTAGATTCTTGATGATCCTCAGATGAAATGTCACAATCTGAGTCACCCTCCCCTCTAAAGGGAAACCCACCATCAGGGTCTGAATTTTGGGTGGCAGCGCCACAATTTTCTTTGGGACGATCTCCCTCCCGGTAGGGTGTATGTTTAAGCATGCAAACACTCTTACTGAAGGTTTCTGTCAATTTATTGAAACCCTCCATGGCCCCGCATCATGCTTATAGGCCTTCTTTCACATTTCAACACTAGTACTAGGGCCTGGTTCTTGAGATTTAGGGTCACTAAAACCCCCTGCATACTCTCAGCCAATTTATCCACTTTGTCTTTAAGGGGGTTTTGAGAAGGGGGGGGGGTGTGTGCAGGGATCTAGAAATTGCCAAACAAAGTGCTTGGTCCACTGTTGGGGAGGCCATTGTTCCTTAGCATCCTGGAAGGATGAGTATCCATGATCACCACAGTGATCGATTAATAGTCAGATGATTGCACCAGTGAAAAAATGTACGTCCAAAACTTACAAAGGGGAGCCTGCTGCTTATAACCGTAAAAACAGTTATAAATGAAATTGTGCTCACTAGTTTGCTCTGTAGTCGTAATCCATGACTTGAAATTACAGGGGATAACAACTGCCGTAGTGGTGTAAACATGAGGGTTGGCTGGGGAATAATATGAGGAAACCAAAGGAATTCCTCACAAAAATCCTCTAACGCACGTGCAAGCTTTGTTAGAGTGCTGGATAGAAACAGCTCTTTACAAGGCCGCAACGGGCACAAAAGGACCGTTGTCCACACACGAGAGCACCTCCTCAGGACGCACGAGGTATGGAGAAAAAAAAAAATCACACTGGGAGATAAACCTACCCTGCGTGATAACAGTACACAGGTCTCAGTTAAACAATTAAATCTTTAAACAAGCACAATATTCAGTGATAATCATTAAATGAGGAGAAAGTAAGAAACACAATGACAACTGATGAGCATTCAAGAAAGAGGAAAAGGAAGGGACGTCATTCACATATATGGCTGACCGAGTTATGATTGGACTGTGGTTACTATGGACACTTATTCCCTATGTCTCATGGGATAAGTAGTTCTATTTTTTCTTACCATAAGTCTTTGATAACTGCTATTTTATATCAAGTGAAGAAAGAAATGCATCATACTTGCCTCTTGACCTTATTAGAACTGAAACTTCCCTTCTCGTTATCTAGGAAATTTATCACCACCTGACAGGTTTGCTCCTGTTGGAAGTAGAACAGTTAGATATTTTATAACTTAAAACAGGTCTTAATTTTTCTTTCTGCAGTACTAACCATAATTTCAATGACAAATGAACCCCTCATTTTAGTAGAGTCCAGTGGCAGAGTAGATTGGCATAGACTGCATTGATTTTGAGTAAAGGATTATAGAGTGCATTGGTGTGGAGTGCAGTGGTTAGAGTAAAGTGAAGTGGCACAGAGTAGAGTGGTGAAGAGTAGAATTGAATGGTGCAGGGTAGAGTAGAATGGTGTGGAGTGGTGCAGAGTAGATTGTTTCATACTAGAGTGAAGTGGCTTAGAATGGAGTGGTGAGCGGCAGAGTGCAATGGCATACATTGACATTTAGTGCAGTGGTGCAGAGTAGATTAGAGTGACGTAGAGTGGATTGGCATAGAGTGCACCAGTGTGGAGAGGAGTGATGCAGTGTTGCAGAATAGTGAAGCGTGGTATAGAGGGGAGTGGTGCAGAGGGGAGTGCAGCGGCCTAGACTGCATTGGCGTAGAGTGCTGTAGAGTAGAGAGGCATAGAGTTAAGTACAGTGGAGTGGTGCAAATTTGGACCATTGGCGTAGAGTGGTGTAAAGTAGAGAGGCATAGGGTGAACTGGTGTGGAGTAGTGCAGAGTAGAGTGCAGTGGAGTGGTGAAGTGAGAAAGTGGAGTATGCATGTTGTGGTAGTGCACTACTATTACAGTCAACACATTTACAATTGAAATGACTATTACATTTGCACAGGCATAAGTTTTACTGATAAAAGTATATACCGCACAAAAGATGAGTGGAACTGTCATTATCCGTTATATTTTTTATAATATTAAAATAGGTTTCCTCCACACTTCAGAATTACCAAAAAATGTGCTTCATTTGTGCTCTCTAATTCTGAAATATCTGCACAGTTCATTTAAAGTCATTTATATTTTGTTGCGTGTTAGAAAAAAATAAAATTTTACATCCTTTGGTCCATTACATCCCCATTATCAGCATGAGTCACTTTGAAGTCAGAGCAAGAAAAGTAAACACCAAGTTCACTCATAAGTCAGAGATTTACATTTAACCTGTCTGAGTGCACAGCAAATATGACAAGATAAGAACAAGATTTAAATTCTTGTTTACAAATTGAGCACTGGTGGAAGGATACCGTAACAAAGGTAAGGGCCATGGAAGGGACGACCTCAAGATGGATAGCCTAAAACAAATAGAGCCAGCAAATAGAAAACAAGCAAATGTGAGTTACAAAACAACAATCCAATGGTAAGCAATGAGCAGATTGAATTCACAGGGGAGCTTTCCGAATGTCCAAGGTTTTGTTTGCAAATCACTTTAACCAAAAACATTGAATTGTACTTCATGTATCAGAATCTGTGCCTGCTAATATGTATTATTGACTAAATATATTCACCTCTAAGATTTCCTTTCTTCTCCAACAGTGTGAGACAGGTTGCATAATCTGCACAGACATGCTGTTTCTTTGGCAGCTGTGAATACAATCTGCAAAGCATAGGCAGGTATCACAGTGCATCCTTTCCCGGTCAATAGCGAGATATAGTACAATCTTTAAAGTTGATTCACCTCGCAGTCGTGCCTCTCCTCCCAGTTGAGTCAGGATGTACTTCCGTCTCCTATAATATTTTCAGAGCACAGACTAACAGGAATGAATCGGCACACCTTTCTCTGGCAATGAGAGACAAGTAAAATATCTTTAGGGTTGAAGCTGCCATCAGGATGCCCTTCCTGCTCTTTCAATTAGAGACAGTGAGCCAAATCTGCTATAGCAGAAATAGCCTTCAGATTGTACGTCTTTCTCTGTGAATGACAGATGTAGTGCAATATGTCATCATTGAATAACCAGTCAGGATGCACTTCCGTCTCTGTCAGTTTGAGACAATTCTCACAATCGGTCACAGCTGATCAAGCTGTCAGCTTATGTTCCCTTTCTCTGAATGGCATAACAGTGACAACTGTTGTGGCCATAGTAGTTGTCAAGACGTCTTCATTCTGTCAGGAGATCAGCTATTGCTTCAATAGGTCTTGACCAACAGTTTGTTGAAAGTGGTAACATTACAATCAAAATTCAAATCAGATTAAAAGTTCTGTTCAACACAAGTATACAGAATCAATAGTTAGAATCATCCCAATTTGGCAGATCTTATCAAAAGGCTAAGAAAATTGCTACTATTCCTGACATCTCATGTCACTAAGGAAGCCACACTAAGTTCTAGGAAAATTACCTCTGCATTCAGGGACTATCGTCAGAAATTCTATAAGGAGAATGTGGTTAGGCTTCATCATATTTTCGATTATTGTACGGCACATATTTTGCCTGTTTAGAGTTGGCACATCATGTTTCATTTAGAACAAAACATTTTTAGAAATAGGTATTAGAAACCAGCAGCCAGTTGCGATGTCGCCCCAGAAGTTTGGTGATTAAAACCTAGCGATTGTCTTCACTTAGGTGTCCCCAATCCAGTAGATGTTTATTTTGAAAAATTACATGTGATATAGCAACTGGGGCTTTATCAAAGGGGAGCAGAGGCTGCCCCTCTTATTTTCTGTTTCCAAACTGTGCAAACTGCAGCTCCTGCTCTGATTTTCCATTTTAATGTAAATGCTTTAAACTGTGTGCAGTGTCTTAAACATATGCACAGTATCAAGTCCATAGATGTAGATCAAAGTTAAAACCTGCTATCTTATCTTTTGTCCCACAGATTGACGTACGAATCCTGGTGTTTGTGTAGCAAAGATACCTCATACTTTTTTTTTCTTTTTATAAATAGATGTTCTGTCCTTATACTGTGTATATATGTAACCGACAGGTGAATTAAATGAAGTTTATTTTTCAATATCTGACAACAGTACCAACCCCTCCAACAGGTTTAAAACAGATTAATGTGCTAGTACATATGTCAGACAGAGTGTGAGATGGCTAAAAAGAAGCTGAACATTGGAAATATCCCTTTTTCAATTGGGTTAATGCCAATAATCTTGTAATATGTAAGCATAAATAGTGTGGTGCATTGTGGGAACTGCGATAGTGCCTTGGCAATTTATTGATAAAGACGTGATCACAAGTCAGTCAAATAAAGATTTGCAAAACCAGCTGGCTTATCAAGAGTGGGTGATCTTCAGAGAAATTTTGAAAAGATTTAATTAATTTCGTCTTTGAAAATGCCTTTAAGAGGGCAGGTAAGCCTTAATGAAGAGGAAGATATGTCAGTAAATGATCTTCAAATAAGTTTATTGATATAAATGCATTTTTGGGGCAAAGTACACATTTAGGAAAAATGAATGCCTTACTGAGACGTCTAAGCAGACAAGCAAACACTACAGAGGTTACCTAGTCTCTAGGTTTGCCCGATGATTTGTGACAGTCGTTTGATCGACTCATCTGTCATTGACCGGAATAGAAGCAGGGAGATTATTCAGTCACAGGGTTTGCACTTAATTATTAATGTGTCTAGCCATATGATCATTGGTCGTAAGTTTTTATACTCCAGTACCAAATGATTATGTACATAATGTCTTCTCATGTATTGTGACATATTTAAACAGAGCGCCTTATTGATAGGCCCTCACAAGTGCTATGTAGAGTTAATAAACAGAGGTGATGAAATCTAAAATTAAATTAGAGGAATGGGAAGCTTGAGAAAACCTTACATAGAAATGCTTATGGCAGTTTTAGCAGTTAGTATGAATAATTTCTAAGAAATAACCATTTCACAAAGATGACCCATGAAAAACTAATTTGATAGCTCACCATCAATGCATTAGTGGCATCTCCCTTGTGTGCTTGTAGAATTCGGAATGATAATGCGCCCTGCACAGGAGAGAGTTTGTGGAGGCATCACTAGCCTGCAAACACAAGTGCTTCTTTAACTGGAACAACGGTGTAGCACAATTTACTATCGTAGCACTTCTTTTTTTCACCAGGATAAATTGTGATTGTTCAGTTGGCATGCCAGATGAAACATTGCCTTATGTATTGTAACTCTCTCAATTGTGTCCCCCTCATATCGATTATTAAAAGCAGGTCTGTTTAACGTTTATTCCATCCCAATGTTGACAGTTCAGACTGCACCTGCTTGGGGAGGGCACCTGAAATTAATAGTTCATATGCAGCTTTGGCGTGTCATCTGTTATTAAATGTAAATTCCGAACAGTCAGGAGGAGCTTCTCACTCTAGTAGGTTTGAAATTAGTCCTGCCGAATTTTATGAAACCAGCATACTGCTAATAAAGCAATTTAAGAAATTCACTATGTGCACTCTTGAAGAAAACTCAAATGATGCTGTCACTGTTTCCCTCAAGAAGAACTTATGTAATCGTATTTATGATTTTCGAGCCACCGAGAGCATGGACTGTTTCCCAGAGTGGTGGCTAATCTTACATCTAGCACAAATTGACTGACTTTGGAGGGAACCTGTAAGAGTTTTTGATGATTAGAGGCCCCAAATTGAATAAGATACTGGAATTCACTTTGCCTACCCCAGTTCAGAAGACTACCCACTGAAAATTTCAGTATTGGCTTCTTTTCACGCCAGGTCTCTAATGAACGGTAGTTACGCGTGTGATGATTTGGTCCTGATTGTGCCCTGAAAAAAACAGAGGTTAATTATGACATTTTAGAAAAAACATAAAATCATTAGGTTTTCAGAATATTATTAATCAAGCTTTTGTACTATGATCCCAATTTGTGTACTTCAGAGCTTCATTAGCATTCATCACATTATTAAGAGAAATACATAAGCCAATGTTATACCTTCTCGGTTTTTCATATCAAACAACGTACATCAGAGGGAGTGAAGAGGGATAATGGGAAATGGTTGCATTTTACTGGCCATCTAACAAGCGAATCAGGAACATGTGGCCAATGATGAAGTATAGCTGATGTGTTCTACAGTTTATGATATATGAGTAAAATAACTAGAAATTGAAGCCACCCCTCGGATAAAAAGCACCTTAGCAGCTCATTCTAAGGGAACGTCATTCTGGGAACCGGATTTTAACCATAGTATTAAAGCCCCCTGCAGTTATTTTACGAGAGTGTGGTTTACCAGAACGAATGGCCTATGATTCCAGTGTGGCTTACCAGAACCAATGGCCTATGATTCTATCATCTGTGATGTGAAAGAACTAAGCGCCACATTTACAAAACTCTGCCTGTTTGCAAGCACAAAAAGCATTTTGGTATGTATGAATCCCAAATTGCGATCCAGTAACACATTTTGGTATTGAAAATGCATACTGATTTGGTATTTGTTTAAGACGTGCCTTCCAAATATCAAAACTGAATGAATGACCTGTATTAATGATTTGCGACCAAATTCCGGTTGCATAACAGTAATATTTTACCAACATCTCAAGGAGGTGGCAACCGTTATGACCCCTTCCATTTGAGAATGTTTTTTTACGAGCAACATATGAAACATAAGTGCATCATTTTTTTTTTTTTTTTTTTTTTTAAATGCTGCCTTTTTCCTTTAGGTAAACAGGCTGCATTTAAACTAAAAAAATGAATGTTTTATTGAAAAGCAATCAGACATGGGGGTTCCCTGACTCCAGCATGCCACCATCCCTTTGATAACCACCATGCCTAATGGGACTCAAACAGCTGACAACCTCATTAAAATCAGCTCAGTATGTGACCCACTAGGAATTGCTATTTAACTGTTGTAAGTTTGCTTACATTAGGAATTGGGATTCCCTAATTACGATTAAGTAAGAATTGCAATTAGGAAATCACAATTCCTACTTTTTGTACATTTGACCCTAACTACTTATCCTATCCACCTATACAGTTGTCCATACTTCACACCTTTCCCGACCACTGTGCAACATCAAAGTACCCCAGATGAAGAGTAGAAGATGTAAAGTGAACCTGGATATGGCATTGGTAATTAGACAATACCATCAGCTTTCTTTCTTGCTGCTTCCAGTCTGGGTGTCGTGATGACGTCAGGAGACGCTGTCCGAGGTGCTGATATTGGGCTCATGGTCTGTGAGCCTGATCCGTAGCTGACTAATAGATGACCTGAAGACGAAGACTGACTTGTTGCTGATCCATCCTGGATAGGTAGCTATGAAAAGGTGACAGACTATTTTTATGCCTTTTATTCTAGGTATCAACTGCGCTTTTTTTTAAGATTCTCACTTAGGTAGATTTTTTCCAAATTGATGTTTTCTCTAAATTGTTTTTGCATGAAGACCCCCATGCTAATGCTAATCTTGGTTAGGTAGGCTGTTAGGGTGACGTTGACAGTGACAATGACAATGACTGACAAACCTAATTGCTGAATTTCACTATTAATGCTGGTATTCTTAGTTTGTGGTATCACATTGTCATAGAAAGCTTCCTTTAAGAATGTATGTCTTTTATGATGGATTAACAAAAAGGATTGATTTGAATAAAGATTGAACTAACGGATGATCTAGAATTGTAATCAATAGGGAATAAAAATTGTTAACTCCTTCCTGAGTAGTGGTTATTCTTGAGTATTATGGTTTAGTTGTTTTCCATAGAAAGTTTCTTGATTATTGATGTTAGCTATAGATTCAATAGTCACTGCATGACTAGGATACTCCATGCGACTCAAAAGGGTCATCGACCTATACGCGTCCCCTCATAAGTTTACTTACTAAGGACAAGGCGAGCTAACACTGCCAACTTTAGTTGTAAGCGCAGCTCCATGCTGTGTTCTTTTGAAGAATGGGTATAAGTTTCCATCCCCAGGAAACTTCAAGGTGTAGGGAATGTAGGTCGGGCCAGGTTTTACAGAAGCCTGAAAGTAAAATTAGCTAATGATGAGTTGTGGCTCCCTGCCTATTACTGTTCAAAGTGGGACAATATTAAGTGTGGGGCTGCCAACTACCCAGTATTATCTAGTCT
Organism: Pleurodeles waltl; assembly: GCF_031143425.1. Taxonomy (NCBI): domain Eukaryota; kingdom Metazoa; phylum Chordata; class Amphibia; order Caudata; family Salamandridae; genus Pleurodeles; species Pleurodeles waltl. The sequence goes on from NW_027149827.1 coordinate 14,013, forward strand.
GCCCATCCCTATTTGCTCAGTTTTAACGGAGGAGTCAGGCGGAATGTGGGCATCTAAAGTTTCTACCGACCATGTGTTACTTTAAATTAACTGGAAGCAACGAGAAATGGGTACCAAAATAGCTCTATGGGTCAGCCATTTTGGAAGGGTGGTCTGTGTAAGGGAGTCAGACAGTATAATGATCATAGGGAGGTGGAAGTGGTCATTCTTTCTTTCTAGTTTGTTTTTAAGTTAATCACATAGTGTTGCGTAGGTTCTCATTAGGGTAATGAGGCTACTGGATTTGGGCAGTAGGACTGCTTAAGTGGTGGGTAATGAGTATAATTCCACACCTGGTGACACTTGTGGGCCTAATCCGGGGTTTCCAGCTAACTAGCAGCACCCCATCGCTGACAGATGATTGTGGCAACCGAGCTCATGGTAAGATAGACTCCCCAGGGAATCTGGTACATCAGATCGCATCCAGTTATCTCAGTTACTAAAATCTCACTCAGGCAAAGACACCAGAGGCAGAATATATTTAAATAGGCATTTATCAAAATATCTGCATCTTAGATAAAAGCAGGTGCATAGCAATAACAAGGATAATGAAAGACAATAGGATCAGGCATGTGACTAAAAATGTAAAACACGAACAGTCCGACTATGCTGTCTAAACAGGGGAGTGGATCTATAGCCCCTCACCTACGCTATGTATGAGCGCAGCATACTAAGCCTAATCTGCCCTTTGGGTTTTCCCGTGGGAGAACATCATCCCTCATACCTGAAAAAGAGGCACGATGTCTTAAAAGACACCGTCCCCATCTGGATCAGGGCTTGGTCGTCTAAGTAGGTAGCTGTAGTGAAGCTTGCAGCAATCAGCATACATTCGTGGTCATCTGGCTAGAATCTCACTAACGTGTTTGGCACTAAGGGGTGTTTTATAATAACACAGCTGACATTCTAAGAAATGGTCCCCACGCATGACTGTTTTTGTGTGAATGCTGGAGACAGCATACCACGTTTGTCATCAACCCTATCTGACTGTAGGCTTGGAGAAAGCACAAAGTGAACTATATGTCCTACTAAGAATGTGATGCTTTCCTAGGCGAAAGAACAACAAGATATAGGGAAATAAAACAGCACCGCAAATGAAGCTATTGCTAGAAAAATAAAGCAATGCTGAATAAAACGTAGACAGGTGAAAGTGCAGAGCTGCAGGCCTAGTTAACTAAAACAAGTGCTCAGAACATGGCTAAAATAGCTACACAATAATAGTATCAATATCGAGCACTGGGGAACCAAACTGACATTACAGGGCATATGGTGTTCAGCCATGCCAATTTAAGGGACAACATGCAACACCCTGCAGAGCTATGTGAATTGATTATTCATTAAAAAAATAAAAGCAACGGAGGTAATCACAGCATCATCGGAATGTTGTGTTATGCCTTTAATTCGAGAAGGTGGTCAACCGCATGCAAGGACTAATTGCATTTCCCTTAAGCTGCACTGCATCCTTCCTTCCTTGACCCCTTATCGTAAGTGGGTTGTTGCTATCTCATATTACTTTGAGGAATGGTGTAAAACTATGACACAATCTTACATACATTTGCACATTCAACCAAAGGAGAATTTTTAAACGGCAATTGAACTGTCAAAATACTGCATTTTTTTCTTCGCTTGTGGAAATTAAAATAAAGCCATTCTGAGGTTAGCTGTGGCAGTTGCCCATGATGCTAAAATATTTCTCTCAAAATTTCACTGGGCATTCTGTGCAAACCAGCAAACTGGTTTAGCTTAACCCCTTTTACGCTACAGACGTAATGGTTATGTCTGTGGTGGCGCGCCTCAGGCACCACGGGCGTAACCAGTCTGTGTACAGACCCTCGGGGGAAGCGCTAGTACTCCCCCTGAGGGCCGCCACCCCTACCCCCCAGGACAGGTTTGAAGGAAAATAGTTTCCCCTTCCACATCTGACCCCCCACCCCCCCACCCCCCAAGACGTCAGCACGCGATTGCGCGCTGACATGAAAGGGTGCAAAGACGTGCTGGAAGCTATTTGCTTCCAGTGCGCCAAGAGGAAAGAAGGTGAGTTTTACCTCCGGGCGGGGGTCGGGGGGGGGGGGAAATCCCTCTAATAGAGGGGATGTGATCGGGCAGCAGGAATGCCCAATAGACACCTGGGAATTAGTGTGTGTGTTTATAGTGTGGGAGATCGACCCCTTGGGCAAGGGTCACTCTCCTTTGGGGGCCAATGTATTTTTCGCCGTTTCTGCCCCACTTGGGGGCAGATCATCCTTTTATTTTTAGGCCAATCTGCCCCCAAGACGGGCAGAAAGCCACTAGAAACCACAGATTTTTTTTTGGGCTGATTTTGTGTTGGGGGGCACCCCCTTGGGCAAGGGTCGCCCCCAAGGGGCAAAAAGCAATATTGGGCAGTTCTGCTCCCCCTGGGGGCAGATCAGCCTATTTTGTTTTTGGGCCCATCTGCCACTTAGCGCCAGGGACCATGTGTGCACTCTGTGTGGGGGGGGGGGGGTGGCTCCTTGGGCAAGGGTCGCCCCCCCAGGGGGCAATATATTCTATGGCATTTCTGCCCCCCGATGGGGCAGATTTGCCTATTTTCTTTTTTTGTTTTTAGATAATGCTTTAGCCTTCCACGAGATCACCCTGATTCTGACCGTCTTTTTAAGATTAGACCTGTCCTTGATCATTTGGTAGATCGTTTTTCAGAAATCTATGTTCCAGGCAAAGAAATATTTGTAGATGAGTCTTTGGTCCTGTTAAAGGGTCGTTTGGTTTTTAGGCATTACATTCCTAGCAAGAGGGCACGGTATGGAATTAAATTGTATATGCTGTCTGAAAGTAGTACAGGATGTTTATAATTTCCGGGTCTACACTGGTAGGGATTCCAGTATTGACCCCCCTGATTGTCCACCCACTTTTGGAGTGAGAAAATTGTGTGGGAACTTGGTAGACGACTGTTTCACAAATGTCACCATTTATATGTAGATACCTTCTACACTGGAGTTCAGTTGTTCAAGGAGTTGTTCAGAGTGGACACTCTTTCTTGTGGCACAATCCACTCTAATCGGAAAGGCTATCCAAGAGAGCTTGTCTGTAAAAAACTTGAGAAGGGACAGTGCAGTGCCTTGCAGAATGATGAGCTGCTAGCTCTGAAATTTGTAGACAGGAGGGAGGTGTACATGCTAACTACCATCCATGATGAGAGTACTTCACCTGTGGCTGTTTGGCGTCAAGTTGCTGAAGTGCGCAAACCTGTATGCATTTTAGACTACAATAAGCACATGGGTGGTGTTGATGGAGTAGATCAGAGGTTGGAACCTTACACTGCTGCTCGTAAGTCTTATGTTTGGTATAAGAAGTTAGTGGTTCACCGGTTCACTTGGCAACTTTTAATGCTTTTGCTGTGTTCAAAGATAGTTCTCCAGATTCAAGGATAACATTTGTGAAATTTCAAGAATATCATAGCGAGCCTTGTTGTGCTTGAACAGGCAAGAGTTCCTAGAGAAGCAGTGGTGGAGGATGTGGCTAGATTGAAAGATCGTCACTTTGCTGAGCATGTTCCTCCCACGGCCCCAAAAAAATAAAAAAAACAACTTTCCTGCTAAGAGATCTAGAGTCTGTGCTCGAAGAGGTATCGGGAAGGAGACTAGGATGTACTGCTCTGATTGTCCTTCAAAACCTGGGTTGAGTGTGGGTGGCTGTTTCAAGAACTACCACAGACAAATTATTGGGAAATACTGTGAGCGTAGACAGCTGTTTTATATTTTCATATGTTCAGTTTCACAGTTGGCATTACTGTCATGTATTCAGTTAGAGCTTTTGTGTTTGTAGTTTTGTATTTATAATTAGTGGTTTCTGTGTTTAAAAACAAAAAAAAGTGATGGCGGTGTGCATGAGGGACCGACCTGGGTGGGGTGGCGCTTGGCTGGCGGTGTGCGTGGGGTGGCGCTTGGCTGGCGGTGTGCGTGGGGTGGCGCTTGGCTGGCGGTGTGCGTGGGGTGGCGCTTGGCTGGCGGTGTAAATATTGACTTGCTGTTGGCTACTGCAACACTGCCAGACAAACACCAGTTCACAAACTCCCATCAGCTGGTGTGATTGCTGTATCAGGCATGAGGGCGTATGTAAGTGATGAGCCCTTGAGTGGCGCTGTCTGACGATGCAAATGTTGTAATGTGTTGGGCCCGTGGCTGCCCGCATGAATGGTCTTGTGCATGTCATGTATGAAAGGTGTGTGAATGGACTGTAAAGCAATAGGTGCCTTGTTGTGGCTTTACAGCTCACAAGCTGTGAGTCATTGGTTCAGTTTTTTGGCCTCTCAGTTATTTCATTTTTGTGAAATCTCTTTAAAATAAAATTTGTTCTACTGAATCACTCACCCTCATGCCAAATCCAACCAGTATGTGTGGTAAAAATAAAATCTGCTCTGCTGTAATCATGCGTCGCACCACACCCGTGACACGCTAGGTGTCTCGGGTGGGACCCCGATGATGAAGTGTTAGAAAATGGGTTGTTAAGGGCAGGCAAGTACCTACACTTAGCAATAGGCCTCTAACCTCCACTTAGGTCCAGTTAGGTCTCAGTAAATTAAACCTAGCTCAACCCTTGGTAGCTTAGCAACGAGCAACAAGGCTTAATTTAGGTGACAAAGCGTAAAGCAATCAGAGATCACAAAACAGTAATTAAAGAAAACACGGGAAACAGTTTAAAAATCCAAAATTAATTTATAAAAAAAGGAAATAATTTTAGCTTTAAAATGACACCAAAATGAATAAAATCGGATATGGGGAACCGGAGAAATTAATTTTAAAAGAATTAATGCTTTCTAGCACATAGAAACAAAAAGCGCCAATCTGGTAATCTGGTCGCACCTCGACTGGGGCAAAGTCAAAGTTTAATCCCAACCACAATGAAGCCCGGCTCAGCTACAGCCCGCAGGAGGCCTCGGTCAAACGTTTACCTTAGGACTTAGTTTTTCTGGAGATTTTCTTCAGCAGGACGGACCTGCCAGTCCAATCCGCCCTCCTGGAACTCTTCCTTGGATACACGTCGCAGATCCCTCGGTGGGGATTTTTACTGTTGGACTTAGTCGTTTTTCAGGTGAAAATCCTTCGACTGGGGCAAACCTGAATCTTGATCCAATGTCCTTGGATCCCACTTCGGATAGGCTATCTGGAAGGTCCCGGTCAACTTCCTACGTTCGGAATAAGTCTACTTTTTGGAGATTTTCTTCACGGGGACGAACCTGCAAGTCAGGCCGGGTTGAGGCAAGCCGGCTAGAGTTGGCACGGTGGGTCGGTCCCTCTATGGAGCTTTTTTCCAAAAGTTCTCCAAAGTTCTGGATCTTCTTCCAGATGTTCTTTTAAGATTCTTTTGAGGTCCACAGTTCACCCCAAGGTTCCAGAAGCTCTGAGATGCTCCTTCGGGGTGCGGACTACAACTCCCAGAATGCACCTGGCACAAACTCCTTTTTGGCCACTGGACAGTAGTCAGGTGGATGGTTTCTTCAGGAGTTGGTGCAGGGGACTCTGGTTATCAAATTTTCACCTGTAGCAAACGGAGTCCCTCCTTGAACCAGTTGAAGCCAGGCAAAGTCCTTCTTGTGGTGAAGCCCAAGTGTGCAGCTGGTGCAGTCCTCCAGAGTGCAGTGTCCAGGTGCAGGTCAGGGGTCCAGCAGGGCAGTCCTTCTGTAGTTCTTCCTGGTAGGGAACTGAGGTGTGGGTGCAGGTCTTAATGCACAACCGGTCAAAAGATAGTGAAGGATTGGTATAAGGGTAGTTAAAAATGACTAGAGGTAACGAATTGTAATTTTATTCTAATGCCTATACCTCTGACATGATTAAAAACAATACATAGGGATATAGTAAAATAAAGTCTACACCCCCCATATAAAAGTATGATTGGTATAATTACTAGATCTCGTAGTAGAGATTAGTAAAAGAGGAGAAAGTAAGCACAGGATCCCCTGTGTCACTATATCGTAGATCAACATGTTTCTCGCTGTTTTATAGTCAATAAATGATCCTATGCAATTCGTCAGGACCTTAGTACATACCTAATCCTTTAAACAATAGGGAATCCCATAATAAGGAAATAAAAAACCCTCCAAATACTAAAGGTAGGGCCTCATCGGGGTAACATCAGGATTGAAAATCCACTATGGTTTTGAGTGGAGCCAAAAAGTTCTTGACCACCTACGCCTGATGATCATCCCGAGGGGTATCTTTTGACCGGTTGTGCATTATTCTCAAAAAGATCTCAGTCAAAGAGCCCCCGTGTGGGGCCCGTCAGGCATTGCAGTGCCGGCCTGACGAGGAGCTTGGCCCTATGATGAAGAATGTCACCGGAAGGTGAGTGAGGGCTCTTGCTTCGAAGACTTTGGTCTCCATTGAATGCTGAACCACCCAGTTTGAAAGAAACCACCTTGCATTTTTGGAACCGTGTGTACTTTGATTTATTGACTGTTGGGAGCTTTACACACGGGACCAGGAGTATTTTTTTCGAATCTCCCACTTTTGCCCCTCTCTGCTATTGTTTTTTGGTGGGTGCAGGTCTGCCAGTTTTATCCTTGCTCCTGGGTGGGCTCCAGGGGGTCCTGGTTCTCCATTCAGAGGCAGGGTCCTTCCCCCTGTGATGACCACTTTCTGGGAAGTGTGGCAAAAATCAATCCCAGGGAGCAACATTCCTCAAAAATTCATCATGGCTGAAAGTGATTTTTGGAGGTTACATCTGGCTGAGCCCACCCACTGGTGTGGCTAAAAATCCTAAACACACCCCTCTCCTAATCTAATCAAGGGAGCACCTAATTGTCTGGGTTTGCAGGATGCGAGGGTTTTGCTCCAAATGTCCTTCTCTGCCTTTGAAGACCAGTTTGGCAGCCCTCCCTCCTTCCTCCTTACCCATCTGCTGAGGGAAGATCTCATCCCCCAAGCACATCTGTGTTGAGCCCGGCCACTTCACACCTCATCAAGGCAGCCTGGCCAGGCTGCCAGAGGCTGGCCAATCAGATCAAAGCAGCAAAAACACTGCAGGGCTGCAGTTGGCAACTTTTTAGATAAGGTTTAAAACTCTTTACCTGAACAAGTTATATTAAATCCAACAACTGGAAGTTGTGGGATTTAGTATAACAATTAATTTGATACCAAACTTGAAGTATCTATTACTTAAGGGGATTTTTAAAATGAAAAAGTCTCCCCATTCTACCTATGGAGGCCATTCACTACAATGAGGGAAAAACTAATTTGGCTGTTTTACCTCACCAGGGCTTCTAAACCTATTTTTAAAAGGTCCCTGCTTATAGTTACATGGCACCCAGCCCTAGGGGCACATATGGCACACCTTAGGGGTGACATATGTAACAATAAGGTAGTTTAAGACTTTGGAACCACTTAATTCCAAAGTCGAATTTGCATGTAACTAATTTAAAAGCAGCCAGCAAGGCAGGCCTGCCTTTAAAATGACACTGGGCACCTCAGCAGTGCACCTATGGATGCACTACCTATGCTGGGGTCCCTAAACCTACATGCCCTACCATATAGTAGGGACTTATAGGTAGGTTGACTTAGCCAATTATAATTAGCCTAATTTTCATACTGATTTTACACAGAGCACAGGCCCTGGGACTGGTTAGCAGTACCCAGGGCACCATCAGAGTCAGGAAAACACTAGCAGAAAGTGAAAAATGGGGGCAAAGCGTTAAGGGGCCTCTGCAATCAGCCCTGTTTTCTCACATGAAGCATGCCTCCAACTTGGTTGGTGGGTGGGTGAGGGGTCTTTTTAACATAACCTAAGTGTGTTTCGTTTCACAATTTTAGTGTTTGGAGCATCACATAAGTACGTGGACACATCAAAATGATCTATTGCAAAACTACCTGTGTTTGGGGGGGGGGGGGGGGGGGGGAGGGTTCACTTGTTTTTGGTCCCGGGTGCGAAATTCATCTAGGGAAACCTACCAAAGCCAGACATGTTTTAAAACTAGACACCCCAAGGAGTCCAGGAGGTGTGGCTTGCCTGGATCCCCCAACATTTTCTTACTCCTCTGCAAACCTCAAATTTCTTCCACCCAGCATTCCCCTCAGTCTCCCAAGTAAAATGATATGTCACTTGTGTGGGTCCCCAAAGCAGAGTCAGCCTAAAAGATGTACAAAAGAAAACCATGTGCTTATCAACTCGCTGTGCTAAACCCTCAATCTCTACAGGTTATTGGCATTTTTCTGTTGCAGGCACCTGGACCACCCACAAAAGTGAGGTACCATTTTTATCGGGAGACTTGGGGGAATGCTGGGTGGAAGGACATTTGTGGCTCCTCTCAGATTCCAGAACGTTGTCACCGAAATATGAGGAAAAAGTGTTTGAGCCAAATTTGAAGGTTTGCAAAGGACTCTGGGTAACAGAACCTGGTGAGAGCCCCACAAGTCACCCAATCTTGGATTCCCCTAGGTGTCTAGTTTTAAAAAATGTACAGGTTTGGTAGGTTTCCCTAGGTGCCGGCTGAGCTAAAGGACAAAATCTACAGCTAGGCACTTAGCAAAAAACACGTCAGATTTCAGTGAAAAATATGATGTATCCATGTCGCGTTTCCTGTAGCGAGCATTAGGCCTACCCATGCAAGTGAGGTACAGTTTTTATCGGGGGAACACAGAATAGCAAAACAAGTGTTATTGTCCCTTGTCTTTCTCTACATATTTTCCTTCCAAATGTAACAGTGTGTAAAAAAGATGTCTAATTGAGAAATGCCCTGTAATTCACATGCTAGTATGGGCACCCTGGAATTTAGAGATGTGCAAATAACCACTGCTTCTCAACACCATATCTTGTGCCCATTTTGGAAATATAAAGGTTTTCTTGATAGCTATTTTTGACTCTCTACATTTCAGCAAATGAACTGCTGTATACCCGGCAAAGAATGAAAACCCACTGCAAGGTGCAGCTAATTTTTTGGCTCTGGGTACCTAGGGTTCTTGATGCACCTACAGGCCCTATATATCCCGCAACTAGAAGAGTCCAGCAGACGTGACAGTATATTGCTTTCAAAAATCGCAGGAAAAATTTAGAGTAAAACATGAGAAAAATGGCTGTTACTTTCACATCAATTTCAATATTATTTTATTTCAGCTGTTATTTTCTGTAGGATCTACACAAATTACCCCTTGCTGAACTCAGAATTTTGTCTACTGTTCAGAAATGTTTAGCTTTCTGGGATCTAGCATTGGTTTCACACCCATTTGTGTCCCTAACTGGAAGGAGGCTGAAAGCACAAAAAATAGTAAACATTGGGTATGTTCCAGTAAAATGCCACAATTGTGTTGAAAAATTGGGTTTTCTGATTCAAGTCGGCCTGTTCCTGAAAGCTGGGAAGATGGTGATTTTAGCAACGCAAACCCTTTGTTGACGTCATTTTTAGGGGAAAAACCACAAGCCTTTTTCTGTAGCCCTTTTTCCCCCCATTTTTTTTTTTTTTAAATAAACAAAATTTTTGTTGTATTTTGGCTAATTTCTTGATCTCTTTCAGGGGCACCCCCAAAGTATGGGTACCTCTAGAATCCCTACGATGTTGGGAAAAAAAAGATGCAATTTTGGCATGGGTAGCTTATGTGGACAAAAAGTTATGAGCGCCTAAGCGCAAACTGCCCCAAACAGCCAAAAAACAGGCTTGGCACCTGAGGAGGAAAAGGCCTGGCAGCGAAGGGGATAAAAGATAAATCCATAAGACATATTATGGAGCTGCGTTGTGCTCCAAAGCATTATATCTCTGTTGGTTTAGGTCAGAATAGCGTTAGCAAAAGTATCGTCCTACAAACACAATTTTCAAAAAAAGGGCTCTTGGTTGGAAAAGGAAAGGCAGAGCCAAGGACGTGGCTCAAATGAGAGTTGTCAGTGTGGATGAGGTATGGTGCCAAGAGAAGGGATTATGACTTTGAGCTCATCCCTGCAGCCTGGGTGGTGAGTCACGGATTTTGAGCAAAGTGAAGCCCTGAAGGTTTGAGGCTTTGGAGCTTGGAACCTTTCCAAAGCCATCACCTCTCCACCCGTTTGCTGGCCAGCATACGTGCTCACCTGCTCACTCCCTAAACTGTCCTAGGTCTGGCCTGCTCCTCAGGGCTCCAGGAGAGGCTAGGAGCTGGTGGCTACCGAGGCTGGTAGGATTTTAAAGTACACAGTAAAGAATGCTGGGTGTGTGTATTAAGCACAAAGTGAGTTTCTTACAGACTGCACAGATTTTGAACATCCAAAGTGCACTCAGAGGTGGCCAGTTTAGTGGCTGGTTCAGGAAAGTGTGATAGCTATTCCCCTCGGAAAGTAAAGGGTTAGTTTCCCTTGGTTTTTCCACTTACACATTGGGACGAGCCGCAGCAGAGATACACAGAGTACAGAATGAGTGACCGCTGCTTTGAGTGGAGAGCAAGGTGGTGAGTAAAGTGGTCAAGATTGACTATACCACGGCCCAAATTATGGACCCCAAGTAAAGGAGAAATCTGCCTGGTTGCCGCCACCTGGAAGTCCATGGCTTCACCGGTGGTAGTCAGTGGCAGTCAGCAAGCAGAGTTGAAGCCTAATGCCTGAAGCTTGATTCTGAAGCGTCCAGTTAACTGTCCCCTTGGCATATATCAAAAGGGTTGAGCCCCAGGTGTAGCATACATTAATCATGCCTGTTGGAGGGTTGGGCAGTAGTGGTGCATGGAGGCAGCCGGCACAGGAGTCGATGCAGCTTGCACCTATGGTGTTCCCCTGTTTTTCACTACTCCCCGGAAGTGTGCTCGTATTAACACTCAGGCTTAGTTGATGGTTTGTAGGCAGTCCATCCAATTTGGCCCGAAAGAGGACTAATTAAAAGGCTTAAAGGAATTCCATCGAGCTCTACAAAGCCGAGATAAGCTATCGGCCCTTGCTCATGGAGTCTCCTCTGTGGCTGAAAATGAATGCCAGAAAGCTTAGATCAGGTAGAGTAATCTCCACCAGAGTTGGTGAAAAAAACAAGATCAAATCCTATAAGGAATAAATTGAACCGCATTGGCTCTTTGAAGAGACTCTCAAACTGACAGGGGATGATACATTATCAGGCAGACAGGGACAGGTTCACCCTTCAGGAATCTCCTTACCCAGTAGATTATCCCTGTAATAAGAGTTATGTCCCAAGGAAATCCCCAAGTAATCAGGACTAGATCTTATTCTTCTAAGTCCCCTAAGATGGACTACACATTGTCAAATATCACCTTAATCAAAACATCTTTCAACATCACCCGTAGAGCTATTGATCCTCAGTCCCCTGTAAGCTCAGATACCTCCAAATTTCTACACTGTAGTACTCCAAGTAATCTTGCCACCTCTTAAGTATGGCAAGGTCCTCTGCATTTCACATGAAAACTTCATTCCATCTACCTGAGGAATATAATCAACTTTCTGAATCACTTCATTGCTGAGAGTGAATACTCTTCTCGATCTTGAATCTGCTGGAAAAAATTGAGACCTAATTCTGAACACATGCTTCCCATTCTGTCTGATATGTTAAAGTCAGAAGTGGCATTTAACCCCTTCGCTGCCAGGCCTTTTCCCCCTCCTGTGCCAGGGCTTTTTTTGCCTATTTGGGGCAGTTCGCGCTTAGGCCCTCATAACTTTTTGTCCACATAAGCTAACCAAGCCAAATTTGCGTCCTTTTTTTCCAACATCCTAGGGATTCTAGAGGTACCCAGACTTTGTGGGTTCCCTTGAAGGAGGCCAAGAAATTGGCCAAAATACAGTGAAAATGTCGTTTAAAAAAAAAAAAAAATGGAAAAAGTGGCTGCAGAAGAAGGCTTGTGGATTTCCCCCTGAAAATGGCATCAACAAAGGGTTTGTAGTGCTAAACTCAGCAGCTTCCTAGCTTTCAGGAACAGGCTGACTTGAATCAGAAATCCCAATTTTTTCAACACAATTTTGGCATTTTACTGGGGCATACCCCATTTTTGCAATTTTTTGTGCTTTCAGCCTCCTTCCAGTCAGTGACAGGAATGGGCATGAAACCAATTCTGGATCCCAGAAACCTAACCATTTCTGAAAAGTAGAGAAAATTCTGAATTCAGCAAGGGGTCATTTGTGTAGATCCTACAAGGGTTTCCTACAGAAAATAACAGCTGAAAGAGAAAAATATTGAAATTGAGGTGAAAAAAACATCAATTTTTCTCTACGTTTTACTCTGTAACTTTTCCCTGCAATGTCAGATTATGGAAAGCAATATACTGTTACGTCTGGTGGACTCCTTTGGTTGCAGGGATATATAGGGCTTGTAGGTTCATCAAGAACCCGAGGAACCCAGAGCCAATAAATGAGCTGCACCCTGCAGTGCGTTTTCATTCTATACCGGGTATACAGCAATTCATTTGCTGAAATATAAAGAGTAAAAAATTGCTATCAAGAAAACCTTTGCATTTCCAAAAAGGGCACAAGATAAGGTGCTGAGGAGCAGTGGTTATTTGCACATCTCTGAATTCCGGGGTGACCATACAAGCATGTGAATTATAGGGAATTTCTCAAATAGATGTCTTTTTTACACACTCTCCTATATTTGGAAGGAAAAAATGTAGAGAAAGACAAGGGGCAATAGCACTTGTTTTGCTAATCTATGTTCCCCCAAGTCTACCGATAAAAATGATACCTCACTTGTGTGGGTAGGCCTAGCGCCGGCAACAGGAAACACCCCAAAGCGCAACGTGGACACATCCTAAATTTTGGAAAAAAACGGAGGTGTTTTTTGCGAAGTGCCTACCTGTAGATTTTGGCCTCTAGCTCAGCCGGCACCTAGGGAAACCTACCAAACCTGTGCATTTCTGAAAACTAGAGACCTGGGGGAATCCAAGGAGGGGTGACTTGCGGGGCTCGGACCAGGTTCTGTTACCCAGAATCCTTTGCAAACCTCAAAATTTGGCTAAAAAAAAACACATGTTCCTCACATTTCTGTGGCAGAAAGTTCCGGAATCTGAGAGGAGCTACAAATTTCCTTCCACCCAGCGTTCCCCCAAGTCTCCCGATAAAAATGATACCTCACTTGCGTGGGTAGGCCTAGCGCCGGCGACAGGAAACACCCCAAAGCGCAACGTGGACACATCCAAAATTTTGGGAGAAAACAGTGCCTACCTGTGGATTTTGGCCTGTAGCTCACCTGGCGCCTAGGGAAACCTACCAAACCTGTGCATTTCTGAAAACTAGAGACCTAGGGGAATCCAAGGAGGGGTGACTTGCGGGGCTCGGACCAGGTTCTGTTACCCAGAATCCTTTGCAAACCTCAAAATTTGGCTAAAAAAACACATGTTCCTCACATTTCTGTGGCAGAAAGTTCTGGAATCTGATAGGAGCCACAAATTTCCTTCCACCCAGCGTTCCCCCCCAAGTCTCCCGATAAAAATGATACCTCACTTGTGTGGGTGGGCCAGGTGCCTGCAACAGAATAAGGCCCAAAACCTGAAGGGATAGAAGGGATAGCACAGCAAGTTTATAAGGGCATATTCTTTTATACATCTTTAGACGGACTCTGCTTTGGGGACCCACATAAGTGAGGTGTCATTTTACTTGGGAGACTGAGGGGAAAACTGGGGAGTAGGAATTTTGTGCTGGAGCGGTGATCCTAATAAGAAAAATCAGGAAAAAATGTTTTATGCAAATTTTGAGGTTTACAGAGGAGTCTGGGTAAGAAAATGTTGGGGGAGCCACACAAGCCACACCTCCCTAGACTCCTTGGGGTGCCTAGTTTTAAAAAGTTCCTGGGTTTTCTAGGTTTCCCTACATGACGGCCGCACCCAGGACCAAAAACATAGGTGGGTCCTCCCCCCCAAACACAGGTATTTTTGGAATATATCACTTTGATGTGTGCACATACGTCCGTGATGTGCCAAACACTAAAATTGTGAAAAGAAACACACTTAGGTTATGTGAAGAAGACCCCTCACCCACCAACCAAGTTGGTGGCATGCTTCATCATCGGGGTCCCACCCGAGGCACCTAGCGTGTCTCAAGTGTGCTGCGACGCCTGATTACAGCGGAGCAGGTTTTGTCATTTGTACCACACATACTGGTTGGATTTGGCACGAGGGTGAGTGATGGTTCAGTAGATCAAATTTTATTAACAAGAGATTTCACAAAAGTGAAATGCACTGGTAATAACTGAAAGGCCAAAAAACTGAACCAATGACTCACAGCTCGTGAGCTGTAAAGCCACAACAAGGCACCAACCGCTTTACAGTCCATTCACACACCTTTCATACATGACATGCACTAGACCATTCACGCCGCCAGCACATTACAAGACTCGCATCCACAGACAGTGCCAGTCAAGGGCCCATCACTTTCATACGCCCACATGCCTGATACAGCAATCACACCGGCACTGCCAGCCAAGCGCCACACCACCAGCCAAGCGCCACACCACCAGCCAAGCGCCACCCCACCCACACCACCAGCCAAGCGCCACCCCACCCACACCACCAGCCCAGCGCCACCCCACACACACCGCCAGCCCAGCGCCACCACACACACCGCCAGCCCAGCGCCACCCCACACACACCGCCAGCCCAGCGCCACCCCACACACACCGCCAGCCAAGCGCCACCCCACACACACCGCCAGCCAAGCGCCACCCCACACACACCGCCAGCCAAGCGCCACCCCACACACACCACCAGCCAAGCGCCACCCCACCCACGCCGCCAGCCAAGCGCCACCACACCCACGCCGCCAGCCAAGCGCCACCACACCCACGCCGCCAGCCAAGCGCCACTCTACACATGCCATCCCCCTTTTTTTATTTTTAAACAACAAAGAAACCACTAATCATAAATTAGTACAAAACTACAAACACAAAAGCTCTAACTGAATACATGACTAATGCCAACCGTGAAACCGAACATATAAAAATATAAAACACCAGTTTACGCTCACGGAATTTCCCAATAATTCTTCTGTATGTGGTAGCTCCTGAAACAGCCACCCACACACAGCCCAGGCTTTGAAGGACAATCAGGGCAGTACATCCTAGTCTCCTTCCTGATACCTCTTCGAGCTCAGACTCTACATCTCTTAGCAGGAAAGTTTTTTTTGGCCGTGAGAGGAATGTGCTCAGCAAAGTGACGATCTTTCAATCTAGCCACATCCTCCACCACTGCTTCTCTAGGAACTCTTGCCTGTTCCAGCACAACAAGGCTAGCTATGATAGACTCCTGAAATTTCACAAATGTCATCCTTGACTCTGGAGAACTATCCTTAAACACAACA
The DNA here is from genome assembly GCF_031143425.1 of Pleurodeles waltl. Classification (NCBI taxonomy): domain Eukaryota; kingdom Metazoa; phylum Chordata; class Amphibia; order Caudata; family Salamandridae; genus Pleurodeles; species Pleurodeles waltl. The sequence continues at coordinate 29,259 of NW_027149827.1, forward strand.
AAAGCATTAAAAGTTGCCAAGTGGAACAAGTGAAGCGCTAATTTCTTATACCACACAAGACTTACGAGCAGCAGTGTAAGGTTCTAACCTCTGATCTACTCTATCAACACCACCCATGTGCTTATTATAGTCTAAGATGCACACAGGTTTGCGCACTTCGGCAACCTGACCCCAAACAGCCACAGGTGAAGTACTCTCATCATGGATGGTGCTTAGCATGTATACATCCCTCTTGTCTACAAATTTCAGAGCTAGCAGCTCATCATTCCGCAAGGCACTGCACTGTCCCTTCTCAAGTTTTTTTTACAGACAAGCTCTTTTGGATAGCCTTTCCGATTAGAGCGGATTGTGCCACAAGCAACAGTGTCCACTCTGAACAACTCCTTGAACAACCGAACTCCAGTGTAGAAGTTATCTACATATAAATGGTGACCTTTGTTAAACAGTCATCTACCAAGTTCCCACACAATTTTCTCACTAACTCCAAAAGTGGGAGGACAACCAGGGGGGTCAATATTGGAATCCCTACCAGTGTAGACCCGGAAATTATAAACATATCCTGTACTACTTTCTGACAGCATATACAATTTAATTCCATACCGTGCCCTCTTGCTAGGAATGTACTGCCTAAAAACCAAACGACCCTTGAACAGGACCAAAGACTCATCTACAGATATTTCTTTCCCTGGAACATAGATCTCTGAAAACCGATCTACCAAATGATCAAGGACAGGTCTAATCTTAAAAAGACGGTCAGAAAAAGGATGATCTCGTGGCAAGGCTAAAGCATTATCTACAAAATGCAACATCCGAAGAAGAAGCTCATACCGGTTACGACTCATGATGGCAGGAAATATAGCAGTTGCCATCAAGGGACTAGTAGACCAATATGAAGACAGCGACGGCTTCCTTATCAGCCCCATCAAAAAAGTTAAACCCAAGAACTTTTTCAACTCTTCCAGATTTGTGGGAATCCACCGGCTAGCTCTAGAGTGTGGCCTAAGTCTGGCAGCGTTGTCCCTCAAAAACTGCTCTGCATACAAATTAGTCTGCTCAACAATCTCTTCCAAAAATATATCGTCCATAAACAACTCAAAAAAGTTGACGGGCAAAAAGTTTTCCGTATTAACTCGACACCCTGGAAAACCAGTAAACGCAGGCAACTGTGGCTGCTCCATGTTTGGTGCAACCCATGCGTCAGGTCTTCCAATGGGAAGCCTTTCAGCTGCTGGCTCCTGCACCATTGGCACATCACTGTCCTCCTCTAAAACAGGCCCTTCATCAGCACCGAGAGTGGCTTCATCATCAGATGATTCATCTCTGACAGAAAATTCACTTCCAGAATCCTGCACTTCCTCCTCTGCCTCAGATGCAGAGTCAGTCTCATATTCATGGTCAGAAGATGACTCAAAAAGCACACTAACAACCTGCTGAGTGGTCATCCTACGGCTGGCCATGAGCCTTCCTACAAAAATTAACTGGACAAATACACCACCAACAACCAGCACTGTGTAAGATAAGTAACAAAGTATAGGTTTATCACTAAGAATTATAAACTCAAAAACTATACTGCTCACTTGCCTGAAAAAGCTTGACTCACCAGCAACTACTCTGCACAGCCACAGCAATCACCAACGATATCCCACTAAAAAGAGAAAAAAAAAAGCAAATTAGACATAAGACAACACAATAATCATTGTGCATAACTCTAAGGACAATTTCACACACAATCCTGCATTCAGTACACCACCTACAAACATGTCATTCATGCATTGCAACAATACTCACTTGGAGTAAATTTATTTACTTACCTAAAACATGCAACTACGCAAACCGCAGGACAACTACTGCCAAAACTGCAACAAGCCACAGCAAAGTCAGCAAAAGCTTTGAACTAGAACAAAAAGGAGAAAAACTTATCATAAAAGCAAATACTTCGCCAGTTGACAAACACTCCGCCACTAACCATTTTTTCATTTTCCCTTGTGTCTAGTCTTCTCTGCTTGGGGGAAGATGGGCCTAAAAAAAAATAGGCCAATCTACCCCCAAGGGGAGGGGGCAGAAATCGCCCAGATTACATTGCACCCTTTGGGGGGGGCGACCCTTGCCCAAGGGGCCACACCCCCACACAAAGCACACACATAGGGCCTGATTCTAACTTTGGAGGACGGTGTTAAACCGTCCCAAAAGTGGCGGATATACCACCTACCGTATTACGAGTTCCATAGGATATAATGGACTCGTAATACGGTAGGTGGTATATCCGCCACTTTTGGGACGGTTTAACACCGTCCTCCAAAGTTAGAATCAGGCCCATAGTATCCCTGGCGCTATGGGGATTCTGCCCCCCTTGGGGACAGAAAGGCCTAACAAATAGGCATATCTGCCCCCAAGGGGGGCAGAACTGCCCAAAAATACATGTGGGCCCCTGGCGGCGACCCTTGCCCAAGGGGCCGCCCCCCAACACAAAAAATAAAAACCAACAATAAAATCCCTGGTGTCTAGTGGCTTTCTGCCCCCCTTGGGGGCAGATCGGCGTAAAAATAGGGCCAATCTGCCCCCAAGGGGGGCAGAAACGACGATAAATACATTGCGCCCCCGGGGGGAGCGACCCTTGCCCAAGGGGCCACCCCCCAACACAAAGCACACATACAAACATATCTTTCTGGCGCTATTGGGATTCTGCCCCCCTTGGGGGCAGAAAGGCCTAAAAAAAATAGGCCTCTCTGCCCCCAAGGGGGGCAGAACTGCCCAAAAATACATGTGGGCCCATGGGGGCGACCCTTGCCCAAGGGGCCACCCCCCAACACAAAAAATAAAATCCCTGGTGTCTAGTGGCTTTCTGCCCCCCTTGGGGGCAGATTGGCCTAAAAATAGGGCCAATCTGCCCCCAAGGGGGGCAGAAACGACAATAAATACATTGCGCCCCTGGGGGGAGCGACCCTTGCCCAAGGGGCCACCCCCCAACACAAAGCACACATACATACATACTATTTATGGCGCTATTGGGATTCTGCCCCCCTTGGGGGCAGAAAGGCCTAAAAAAAATAGGCCTCTCTGCCCCCAAGGGGGGCAGAACTGCCCAAAAATACATGAGGGCCCCTGGGGGCGACCCTTGCCCAAGGGGCCACCTCCCAACACAAAAAATACAAATCAACAATAAAATCCCTGGTGTCTAGTGGCTTTCTGTCCCCCTTGGGGGCAGATCGGCCTAAAAATAGGGCCAATCTGCCCCCAGGGGGGGCAGAAACGACGTAAAATACATTTGCCCCCAAAGGGGAGCGACCCTTGTCCAAGGGGCCGCCCCCCAACACAAAAAATACAAATCAACAATAAAATCCCTGGTGTCTAGTGGCTTTCTGCCCCCCTTGGGGGCAGATCGGCCTAAAAATAGGGCCAATCTGCCCCCAGGGGGGGCAGAAACGACGTAAAATACATGTGCCCCCAAAGGGGAGCGACCCTTGCCCAAGGGGTCGCTCCCCCACACTAATATAACACACACACACACATACTGAAGGAAAACCCTTTCCTTTCCCTCGATGCCTCTCTCAGAGCACCCCCACCCCGCACGAAGGTGAAAAACTCACCTTCTCCCTTAGACGCGCTGGAAGCAAATGGCTTCCAGCGCGTCTTTCCCCCTTTCCATGAAATCAGCGTGCGATCGCGCGCTGACGTCATGGGGGGGGGGGTGGGCGTGAAAGGGGAAGGGATTCCCCTTTCAGCCCTGGCCTGGGGGTGTTGGGGGGCGGCCCTCGGGGGAAGCGCTAGCGCTTCCCCCGACTGCCAGTCCCAGGACGTAATGGTTACGTCCATGGCGCCACACGGGCGCTGCCATGGACGTAACCATTACGTCCCTGGCGGGGAAGGGGTTAAAGAAAATAAGGGCAAAGCAGGCCTAAAAAAAGGTGTGGAGGTTGCCACATAGGTTGGTTGCCCTTGGTTGAAAGTAGGCATTATAGCTTTGCAGGAGGATGTGAGAGAAACCATGGAAGACTTCCTTTTTCTAGAGGAGCTATTCAAGGTCCCAGAAGTCTTTTCCTCGAGTAATATGTATAGTGATCCCCTAATAGATGTAGAGCGCAAACTGTTCCTAATTTTAAATAAAAAGAAAACATGCATGCAATCGAATTCCCCCAATTCACAATGAGGACCAAAAAAGAACAGACAAAGGAAGAAATATCAAAGGCTGAAAAAAGGGAGCAATAAAACTGAGATTTGCCCCTACTCTGAGGCCACTAGAGAACAACATGGAAAATTTATCAATACATGTAACCTTTGCTGGTGACCGACATTAACCAAGTCAGGGGGACTTAACTCCCAATAACGGTTTCTCAGATGAGAGGGAGTGTGAATCTTCAAATAAATATATTTGTAATCTATGCAATGTAAATCCTCAACCCACAATTTTGGATCCAAAGGCTCAAGACATTATCCCCAGGGAAACCTTTCAGCTTTCTGTTGAGAAATCGCCTCTATGTTTAAAGCGTCCCAATTCAGAAATGAAAGATTTGCGTTTGACTCTTGAATTTATTATGTTTGATGAGGATATTGTTTATTTAAATTATTAACTTTTACTTAATTCTCTCAGAAGTAGAGTCATTGAGGTTGGTAAGGAGTAAAGACATTTAAGTACAATCACTGTATATCTCTGCCAAAAACATCAACATTGCTCTTTAATTCAAAGGTAATTGTTAATTTAATACTGGACAACTGTGATTTCGATTTTAATAGAGGTATTGACATTATCCCTCACTCTCCAGTAGAGTGCCCCTTTCCTTCAGAAACATTAGGTAAAGCTTTAAGCCCATGTCTCAGATTGTAGTGTTTCTTCCGAAGAGCTGCCAATTTGTGTGGAATTGACAGTTAATTTGGTGGGGTCCAGAGGTAGGTCTGTCACTTATCTAGGTCTAGGTCAGAACAATAATTTTATGACCTGGTGAAGAAGACCAAATAACTAAATGGAATTTGTTGGCTGGGGTACTTAATTTTAAACATCCAAGCTCCCACATGACTGTACAGTCTTTTTAGTAATAGTATTAAAATCAAATCCTTTCCTGGAATTTGGCTGGCAGTTCCCAGAGTCTCAAAAACTGCACTCACTGAATTCTTTGGATGCAGATATTTGTTTACAATAGACATGTTCTGGATTTTACATTGGGACACTTTTTATATAATCAGTTGCCCAGCAAATGAAAATCAGGAAAGCTCACAAAAGTGAAGGGATTGAAATATTGCTATCTACAAATTATTCCTAGCCCTACAAACCATTTAGCAATACTTTGAATTTAGCACAGTGTCTAGTGTTCAATTCAAAAAGGAACTTGGAACGGGGCTTGAAACTCTTCCCCTTGCCAGTTTATACATTCTCCCTTGACTGAAAGTCAACTCATGCATTGAGTCACTGTTCCAGCATATTTTCAAGTAGCAGAAACATACAATATAAATTAGTAATTATTGTAGGGGATCATAATGCTAATGTTTCAAATCATGGTTTAGCTCAGCTTTAAGATACAGAGAGGGACGAGGCACTAAATATACCTAGCCTTATCTTTCCGAGGTCACATAGAGCTGACAAAAGGTGGAAGCTCCTTCTTGAACATCGGAGGAATAATAGGTCAATTATCATTATAGGCAAAACTTAATTAAGATATCCCCCGCTCATCCCATTCATTGTCGCTAAAAATCTAGCTCCATAATTTGTTATTGTTTCCTTGTCCGTTTTTTAATTTGCTATCTGACCTAGAGATTATAGATACCAAATTGGGAAATCACAAAATATAAATATTTTCAGGTAGTATCGCCCCAGAGGAAAACTTGTCTTGGAATTTAGTGGGAGAAAAAAAACGCACCTTAGTACAACTTATGCGAAGGTGCATTGGACAGCCTCCAATAAAAGAAAATTAAGAGAGGAATTAAAACGCACTAAGAACTAACCAGTAGGGACCAATGTCAATAGTCAAATTTGATGAAGAAATAGCAAAGTTTGTTGAACAACCACTGTTGGCACAGCGAGTCAATCAGGTAAAAACAGGACATCCAATTGACAATTGCAAAGGTTCTAATTTAAATAAACTAATTAATAATTTGCACAAGTGTCTATTTACATACTTCCTAATGGCGAGAAGGAAAGTAATTCATTTTTAAAAAAAGAAGATGGGCTAGATGGAAAGCTTCTATTGTTGGGCAACCGACCAGTAAGGTCTGGATAGACCTCATTGAAGCCATCACCCATAGTAATTCCAGAGGTTTCTGGAGACTAATTGCACTGGCCAGTGGAAGCTGGGTCATTGCCAAAATGTTCCCAATCTCAAGTGAGACCTGGTTGAATTACATCTCTAATCTTTATGCCGCTTACTCTTCAGAGATTGGAAATATTTCACTTATAGGTTCCCAGGTGATAAAAGAAGCAAACTCCTATTGACTATCAAATCGCATATTAGGGAAGTCACTCATTGTACCTGAATTTCCAGGGAAAGGGGACCGATCAATTAACTATTGCCATCACAAAGTTGGAGGAAGATATGCAGTCCAATTACTTGGCACTGCTCTTTAAATATTGTTAGTAGATATATATATATATATATATATATATATTGTTATGCTACCGGGTAGGTCCTGAACACACAGAAAGGCAGTATTATTCTCCCTTTACATAAGAACAAAATCAATGGTGAGGCTGGGCTAGATGGTCGTCACTTTGTATTTTTGGGCTCCAAATCTAGTTAATCTCAATGACTGGACTCTGGCAGACAGAGGCGACCCCACTCATAGATTGCAGTTAGACTTGCTCCATCTGCACGGCATACTCACATTGTACAACCAGTCTCCCCATCATTTGTTGCCCTGATCTACAGAGTCCCTGTAGAAAGCTGGTATGTGGCTCTCCACCACATGAAATGGTTTGGCATCATTATCAGGTCGAAAACCCTATGGCAGGAAACATGGCTATCAGAAATGGCAGGGTTGGTGGGTTTCACGGTTGAGACTTTATAGGTAGATCAACACTGGGAGATGGCCGAGGAGCAGGCCACCTGAAATTATTCCAGGAATTAGTGACTGAATTCCACCTTCATTCCTCACAGTTTTACTGGTATCTAAAACTCGCAGCAGAGAACAAGACCTACGGGGAACAGCTGCCCTCATCCTCCTCGACTTATTTGCAGCCTTCAACACCATCTCTCACACCACACGATGACCAGGCTCCACTGCGTTGACATCCAAGTCAATGCACTCAACTGGACCTCCTTCCTCTTTGACTGAACACAGAGGATCCACCTACCACCCTTCGTCTCTGCACCTAAAATACATCATCTGTGGTATTCCCCTGGTCTCCTCCCTCAGCCCCACCATCTTCAACAACTACATGATACCTCTGGCACACATCTCACACACCCACGGACTCAACATTGTCTCCTACACTAACAGCCAGCTTGTCCCATCCCTCACAGACTACACCGCCACCATCACCACACATACCAGTTTCCAAAACACCATGACCAACATCACCACCTGGATGAGGACCAACTGCCTCAAACTCAACTCAAACAAACAGATCCTCAACTTGGTGAACAAGCCCCCTCCACCCTGGCCCCTGTGGTTGCCCTCCATCCTTATCCCCCAAGCACCAGCCATGCACACAACCTCGGAACTATCCTGGACACCCAACTGAGCATGAAGCAACAGATGAACATCGTCTCCTTCTCCTGCTTTTCCAAAGGATCCCCATCTCTACCAGGAAGACAGTCACCCAGTCCCTCATCTCCAGCCAACTTGAGTACGGCAACACTATGCCAGAACCATGAAATATCTCATGAACTGCCTACAGACCATCCAGAATGCGAAAGCAAGACTCATTCTCGAACTCCACAGAAGAACCAGCATCACTCCCCACCTCAGGGCTCTCCACTGGCTCTCAATCCAGCAAAGATGCCTCTTCAAGCTCTTCATGCATGCCTACGAAGGCCTTCACAACTCCGGACCCGCCTACATCAACACCTGCCTCACCTTCCACCAATCGACCAGAGAACTCCGCTCAACCACCCTTGCACAGGCCCACGTCCCCCGCATCCGTTGCAATCGCTTCTGTAGGCTCTCCTTCTTTCACCTTGCTGCCAAGTCCTGGAATGACCTTCTTACACCTGCACACCTCCTTTTCTCTGAAGAACTTCAGAAAGCAGCTCAAGACTTGGCTCTTCTACCGTCATCGCGATCCAGACGAGGCATGCAGCATCTCACCAGCGCCTTGAGACCCCTGGGGTGACAAGCTGCGCTCTACAAGACCGCTTGATTGATTGGGGTTCCTGACCCACAACTATACTACCTTGCTGCCCAATCCCAGTATGCCTACCATTGGTGTCATCCAGAGGCGTGGGTCCCCTTTCAAGCTTGAGGGAAATCTGTTTAGGGAACCACATTATCCGCCATCCTACCCAAAAGGATCCCAATTGACCCTGTTGATATACAAACATTGTCATCCAACTGCTGAGTGTGGCGAAAACGTAGATGTGTGCTGGAGGCAGGCTGCTTTACTCACCTGTCTTACCACTGCTGGACAAACCCTGTCTCCCTCTCACAAGAGAGGCATTAGTGCAATACATACTTCATAGCCACGATTTACAAACAATGGGGGAATCTGTTCCCGGGTGGCCAAGTTCTGTCACATGATGACCCCACGCACTTCAATAATGCCTCATACATGGATCACTTTGTTCTTCAGCAACTTCACAATGCTTTGTGAGCTAATCTGTATCTGGTGGCCCAACAACTTCTTGCCATTGACAGTCGCAGATGCAGACAGGGGACACCTGCTCCCCCGACTGTACCTTGTTAGTCTGGCTATGAAACCAGGCCTGACAACATGTAAGGAAGCCCAGGGGAAATTATCTTGGATGCCCCCTGACAAAGTCTAGGCATGGTGCTGCTCAAAAATGAAACTTGTTTCTTTCAATCATAAACATAAACTGCTTGCTTCAAATTCCTGCACCAAGCATACACTACCCCCAAGCTCCTAGTTCATCTAGACCCCCAGCACTCATCACAATGTCCCAAATGTCATAGTCCAGAGGCTGATGTCATACATTTAACCTGGACCTATCCACACATAGGACAATACTGGACTGATATCTTTACTTCACTCTCTATGATGATTGAGGTGACTCTTGTCCACCCAATAGTTGCATTATTGGGTTATACCAGTGACATCCCCCGATCGATCCAGAGAAGTACCTCCATTGCTTTACTACATGTAAAGCGAGAACTGACACTGCATTGGGGCAGTGGTCACCGCCCATCCTAACAGGCGTGGTTAAGTAGCATGGTACAATGTGAGAAGATCAGCATGGATTATACACAGCTACAGTCACTTACTTCCAGACCTAAAGATATTTGGAACCCGCTATGTGTTTATCTGCTGGCCCTAGAGGGAGAAGACTCAGTGTTTTCCTCTCATTAACCTCACCCACTCTATGCCTTTACCAATTTTCCTCAGTTCATTATTAAGTGACCATTTGAAGCACCCCTACCCCACAGCAATGCCCACTGTCCCACTCTCATCCTTTATATGGTCTACTGTTAGGCCAACACACCACACTCTCCCACTGTCCAAAAACATTATATTGCTCTCTTAATTATAAGCGCATTCTGTTTTGATGTGCTTATCTTTGATATAACTGAGAAATATGTTTTTGTTGTGTGTTACTATTATTTGAAAATTCAATAAAAAGTTTTTTTAAAGAAAGAAATACTAATTGCACTTTACTCTTTCACCTGGTGTCATTCTGCTTGGAGGGGACTGTGGGCTTTCCCTGAAAATAACTATAGTAAATGGTTTAAAACAAAATGGTTTGCTTGCTCTACTACTAATCTCCCTGTACATTTATGATCCCCCTACTGTATTGAATGACTTGGGAGGTGATGCACCGAAGTGAGGTCATCAAAATATTGCATTGTCACTTTACAGTGAAAATATGGTGCTCATGGACCTCGCCCCTTAAAGGTTACAGAAACGATAGCTTGTAAAAATATGCCTCCAGTAATCACTTGAAAATGATTATTAAAAAAGTAGAGTGATAATGTTTTGAGGCAAGAGTAACAAAAAGATTGGGAAATGCAAATGGGCTGTGGGGAGTGAGGAAGTGGAAATGTTTGATAAATACTCCTTATTTATGGAATGTTTACTAGCCTCTCAGATAAAGACATCTCCCATCTCTCAAGCAAAGCAATGATCAATATAAATTCTGCTTTATCTTTATATAGAGTTACTTGTGGAACGCACTTTTAAAATGTATCAGTATACCATGCTAAAGCCCCCCCCCCTCTGTATTATACGTCATAGAGGTCATACCTCTTATTTTTTTGCACAAAATGGAGGGAATTGTTTGGGAAAAATTCACACTTAATACAGTGGCCCCAATTAAAACTATATGCCTGGAAATTGGCTTATTAAGTAGCCATAAAAAAGGGTGGGCATCAGCTTTTACATAGCATGGAAAAAAAACCTAAGAGGTCTTTTATGTACGTAACTTTTTTGGCTGAGTATGAAGGCTTTTACTCTTATTAAACATTTTAACCATACACATAGGCACTTTAAACTGTGTAAGCTTGATATAGAGGAAATGTCTTGTTTACAACTGAAAACCTATTTGAAACAGTTTCACATAGTTTCAGGAGTAGCTCGATGGTCAATGACATGCCTGTGTGTTCGGGGAGAAAGAAGTTGGATATTATTGTACCTACCTGTACCGGAGCACAACCACAATCTTGCCAAACTTGGAATTTGGAACATGGGGTTTGTCATTTCTCATTAGTGCAGTCACTCTCCATAACAAATGACAAAGCTCTAGTCGAGGCAGTGGATCTGAACACTTTTGACTTGTCAAATATTAAAGAACAGTACCTGAGCCCATCACAACTATCGGAGAAGGTTAATCAAAGTCTGGCCGTACTGCAACAAGAAAAAGTTTCCAACTTGATCATTGAAGTCTCTAGTGATATGAGCGCATTACAACAAAATATAGGTGCAAGGGAACTTAGTAATATCAATACCCCAGTCACCAACAACAGCCCTCCAGACGGCAGCAATAGAAACAGCAAAACTCCCCCTAGAAGCCATCTTCCAGCTGAATTCTCTAGCTGCAAGTTGGGGGATCTCGCCTGGCTACACGCCTCGCATCTAAGCACCCTCCACACTTCGTCAGTCCTCGACATGCAATTGGACAAACTAGATTTACAAATTGACCTAATGAATGTTATGGCCACTCACATTGCTGATATTAAATCGAAAATTGGATATGTTGGCCATCTGGCCACCTGTTCCAAAGGCTAATGTGGATCAAGAGCAAGATCCCTGAAAATGTGGACTGATAATCGACAAATTGAGTACATTACCAAATATTCTAACAGACATGTTAGAAAAATTAGAAACAAATAAGTAATATTTTTACTGCAAATAATCTGAATCAAGGACTATCTCACCTAGCGCTTTTGCAAAAGAAACTAGGAGCAGTGCCAGCAAAAGAGTATCGCTCAAGCTGTCCAGTAAAAAATGGGGCTAATGCTCAGAGCACAACCTTCTGTGAAAATGAGGACTCAAAAGCACAAATTAAGTCACCTATAGCCTCGGGAACTCCAGATGTTGTTCATGCCAATGCAATGGGGACACAGATGGAAAAAAACAGCGTAGACTAATCCAAATTGTATAGACAAGCTTACAGCACCAATACCCAAATGTCCATCTAAAAGGCAAAAAAACCGAGCCAGAAAGGCGAGGAAAAGACATAATAGACAGAAATGGCAATTTTTACCCCATATTTTTAGCACAATTAAAGCCACAAACATGGATCCCTGGTTTCTCATGCAATGACAAGGTCTGAAACTATGCGAAAATTACAAGGGCAGGGACAGCCAATGGTTCAGTTAATCTCCAATGATACACAATCTGCTGCTTCTCCACTATCTGCAGAGCACAAAGTGCACCGGCCAATGGAACAACTTCAGATTAATTTACACCATCCAGACCTGAGGGATGCAGAAATCATGGATGTGACTTCAGGTCAAGGGTGTACAATGTCAGCATCAGAAAACAAGTTAGCACACATAGGTAGCAAAAACCCTGAGGCTCAACCAGTCTCCCAACTATCCACGCAGGACCTTCCAGGGATGCCAGTGGCATTAGTACAGAAATTAAAGGATGCTTCGCAGACAGTGCCATTGGGGGGCCAATCTGTCTCTCTGGAATCCGAGGCAGACTGTGCTCTGAAGGCCACCCACACAAAGTGGCTTCTTGCAACTCACAGCTATCTGCCCAGCTGCCATAAGGGGCAGTTCGCCGAGAGCCAAGTCACAGTCATGGAACAGCAATGCGGAACAAATACAGCCTATTAGTCAGTCCACCAAACCATCCCCCTTGGCAAATCATCCACAGTCCAGCACTAAGAACGCTTGTTGGGAAAATATTTTGGAAACAAGCCTAAACTTGAGCTACCCCTCTTGGGTGGTAACAATTAGTAATGAACAGGGGCAAATAACCACAAAAGTCAGGATTTGGAATACACAAACTCTTGAGTGAAGTACAAAATAAGACTTCCTTAACCAGACAAGTAGACGTGCCTATGATGGACCCAAATAGCAATCAGTGAGAGGGCAATCAGCCGAGAAAGCCAATGCCTCACGGAATAACGGATTACTCCCTCCAACCTCAGCACAGCCATTACTCATATAAAGTCTGGGAATCAAGTCAGATCATTTTAACTCACAATATACATCGCAGGGTCAACAAGACTGCTTGAACAGGGGTAACATCCTGGAGCTGCTGGCTGAGTTGCCATCAACTCAGAAGATTGTATCTACAGACTTTAATGTCAGTGAAATTCCTCTACAGCAGCGACCAGTACAGGCCAGAGCAAATATCCACTACATGGAGAACAAGGGACATCGTTACATCAATCATGGATGAAATAACGCAATTTGAAGCATGGGGAATATTGCTGTCAGACCCGTCCAGATGACGCTACCCTCGCCCCCTGCTGTCCAGTTCTATGGAAAAATCAAATCAATCAGACTTAAAGGCCCACGTATACACAATGGAGATGAATAGAAGGGAGTCGGAGAAGAAGCAGTACAGCCAGGGGGTTAGGGGGGGGTGGAGAAGTCAACCAAAAACCTTTGCATGGCCCCTCAATTGCCTGAAGCTGCATGCCTATACCTCCACAACCACAGAATGATGCTCAGGACGAACGGAGGTGGATGGCTCACATCTTAAACTCAAGAAAGAGCAACTGACAATCACAAAGTAGAAAATATGGATCAGGGGTCTGCTGTTAACATCATGTCTTGGAATATCGCAAGAGCAAAAACCATTATCGCAGATGGATTTGCAATTGCAAACAGTTGCAACTACACTATAATCATATTGCAAGAAACATGGCTAATAGACATGGTCCACTTGGGAGGTTACCCATTACACCACGTCAGTGCCAAAAAATGTAATAAATCGGGCAGGCCAAATGGCGGTCTAGCCGCGTATGTCTTCACGGCGCTACACATTACAACAGAGCAACTGGCATTCTCAAAATGATCTGCAGGCTGTCAAACTCCGCTTCAGTGACAATTGACAAACTCCTCTTGTAATTTTTAAGGTTTACGCTCATCCACAGAAACGTCGAGAAAACCCTGCTGTTTGAGAAATTATTGAATAAAGCAGAAGAGAAGATGCACTCAACCAACATGGGACATTGTAGTCATGGCCGATTTCAATGCCCACTTAATTCATACTCCTGAACCGGATTAGCAGTTGGCAGCTGAAAATGCTCTGTAGTCAGTTCTCCCTCAACTTCCACCAATACAGAAGAGAACGGACGCAATGGGCAAGCAAATGGTCGAGGCAGAGCATTGGAGTATGAGAGTTTTAAATGGCAGGACCAAAGATGACATGCCGCCCAGTTACACCCACTATAGCACAAAGGCTGCAACCATAAGACCATATGGCTGTGTCTCTTCCTCTGCTGTCACACGTGAGGAAATTTAAAATCAAAACTACTCTCTACAGCGATCACTCATACCAACATATAGAACTGGACTTGAAAGCCCCACACCACTTGCCTGTCGCTGATCTTGGAAGTATTGCATCTACCAACTTAAAACATCTGATTTTGTCAGAGTCTTCATTACCGCAGCTGTGTGAAAAGATAAAAACCCTGTTTCAATCTGCAACACTCCAAGCCTCGCCTGTAGTGGAAGTGTAGGCCACCTTTTTAATTTCATTATCTTCACTCAGCTCTGCGCCAATCACCAACACAAAAATCAGATGATGTCCTCAAGTCTATCATAGAAATTTTTTAAATTAAGGAACTGAGGCATGTACCTAGAGAAATTAAAAAAGGTCCTTTCACAGAATCTACATGTGTCCAAATAAAGGCCCTTCGAAAAAAACTATAAAATTCAGGACAACTTCTGGCTCAAATTGCTCTATAGCTCAAAAAAGGCAAATTCCAGGGCCTTTTGGGCAACAGTTAACAGCATTGACCGGCAGTCAAGAGTAACTCATTGTTCATCAATTCCCGAAAATAAAATGGGCGGATTACCTGGCCAACAACCTTTTTTTTTTTTTTTTTTAAAGATTTACCTGAAGCAAATTCACACCTGAAGGAGCCTGCAAGTCCTAAGAACCTTGGTCAGATCGACGATGGATACAGCGCTAAGGCAGTCTCTCAAGTAATTAGGAGGGGGAGTAGGGATGGTGCCCCCGGCCCCAATGGCCTTCCACAGGCAATATTTAAGGCCTATCCAGAGTACTGGTCAACTTCACTGGCAATCCTTACACAGAAGTAGAGCGCAACAATCATCCCTGACAGCTGGAGAGGATCTATTATCAATCCAATATTTAAAGGGGGTGACAGAAAAAATCCAGCCAACTACAGACTGATTTCTTTAATTGACAGTGAGGCCAAATACTTCACCTCGCTGATATTGGATGATCTGCTCCAATTCAAACAACCTCATCCCGTGAACCAAACCAGCTTCCAGAAGGGGTACGGCACAATGATCAATATTTTAGCACTAAGTGACATTGCCGACAAAGCAAAATGCCTAAAGAAAAAGCTACATCTATGCTTTGTTTACTTTAAAAGCGGCTTTGATCGAGTGGACAGAGCATTTCTTTGGCACAAATTTGCAAAGCTGGGGCCTGCAAGAACGGCTTCTCTGCAGCATTGAAATGATATACGATAACACCTGGGTGCAGATCAAGGTAGCAGATAGTATGAAAGTTTCAAGGAGGATTCACAACAAATATAGGCTTAAAACAAGGATGCGTTCTGGCCCCGCACATTTTTAACCTTTTTATGCGGACTTCTCCCCAAAGCTAGACGCGACCAACTCACTCTCCGGGGATGGGGAACTTGCTCATATCACACCTTTCATATGCTGATGACATTGTTTCATTGAGCCACATGAAATAGGGCTACAGCAGCTAGTTAGCACCCTGGGCGATTTTGCAACGTTAAATTAGAAATCAATACTACGAAGACAAAAACCATGTCTATAGGATACGTCTCCAACTCTGTAAATAAAATTAAGTTTGGTGGCATCAGCCTTGAAGAGACTCTATGCTACAAATATTTGGGTTTTACTATAGACAACGAGGCTAGCCTTGCACCGCAAAAGCAGGACATCGCTCAGAAATGCAAAGCGCTGACATTTGCTTTTTGCGCCCCAGCCAAAAGGTTAAAAGGGCCCTCATAGAAACCTCTACTGTCCGTCATGTCAGCCAAATTCCTTCTAGCCACTACGTATGGAAGCTAAGCACTACACGGGAAAGACGCTTCGTTCCTCGATCAGCAACAAATACAAATCTACAAACTAGTTTTCAATCTTCCCTGTACTGCTTCCCCTGCCCAAGTTAGGCTTGAATTTTGCCTTAAACAGCTGGATAGGAAAGTACATACGATAAAGACCAGGTACAAAATAAGAGGAAACACCACCAGCCCTTTCATTGTGGCTTTATAGTATTCAGTTACAAATGACTCAAATTACATACCTATGGGACTCTAATATGTCATATCCCCTTCTGTGCCAGTGTTGAAAAAGGAAATGGGTCTGCAATCTTTGCTAAACGCAAATTTGCACGACGCTCGCATGCCTGGCTTCTCAAGCATGCTTACACCACCCTGGCACCATCGCAATATCTGATCTCAACATTTTCAGTATATGGCAAACGCCACTTGCTTGCGATACAGCTAGGATCTCTTACATCAAGAGCGGATCAGCCACTGTGGAAGAATGGGGGAGAGACGTCATGCAGGCTATGCAATGCTGCCAGGGAGGACATGGTCCATCTGATCTGTATATGCCCGACCCTAAGAGAAGCACGTCATCAACTGCTGAAACCAGTTTTTAGTTCAAATGGGATACACTCTTGTCGGCCAGCAGTGATGACAATTGATTCAACTGATCTGCAGATAAATTATAGACTTATCAAATTTCTGTCTGTACAGACCAAGTGCCTAAATATGCAGCCTGTGGCGGTTAGTGCATCATAAAGATTTAGTTTATGCCCTTGAAAAATGCAGAACCACGCACATTGAAAAGTTTGCGCTTTTTAATAATTGTTTAGTTACTCTTATTGTTTTAGCATAAATTCAAGAATTTTATAGTGGATATTAAATCTTAATTGTGCTTTTTTTTGCAAATATTGTTATCCCCTATATGTTCTTAGGCTGGCAACATAAGGGTAGCTTTTAAATGTCTAGTTGTAATTATATAATTAGTTGACTATTATGCTAAGATTTTAAATAATCATGCAAATAAAATAAACAAACTTGGGGTTTGTCATTTCTTATAATAGTTGGAGATTAATGTTTTGCCATTAAATGTAGTTATAGGTGCCTAGAAAGGATTAAATTACGAGGACAGATTATGTATGTTCTCATACCAAGACCTTAACCATGTGCTATTTGTTTGCCCTTCCCTTTAATCACTGTTTATTGAAACAAGTCTTCCTGAAATATGGGCTCCCCTTAGTGAAAGTATTGCGCTTTGTCTACTTAATGAATGGAATGTTTTACATTTTTTCAAAAGCTTTTTAAAGTTTTATTGATTATGTGATTTTGTATTTATCATTTGGATCTCATGGTCGAGCTAAATCTTAATAAATTGAAAATATTGTTCAATGTTTTAATTACCTCAAAATGGGGCAACATTTAGGTAAACAATTTCTGTCAGACAATATTTTGGTTACAATATTCAGGTACCATGCTATCTTCATCAGACGTATTACAGAGGTAACATTCATGTTTTTACAAAGTACAAGGCCGACATTATCTGTGAATACTTCTTACATTCATAATGCCAGAGCTCTTCATAAATTTATTTATAATATTGATGATTTGGGAGTGCCTAGTGCAAATCAGGTTGTAGTTCTACCAGCTGTATTTTATCAATAAAATTCCTAGCATCTGATTAACAAAGGCATTTTTGGACCTAAATGTACATTTAGAGTTGTAAAAGTCTGTTTACACCAGTCAGGAATTGACCAAATGAAACCTGGCAGACGTAAAAGGGTTTTACTACTGTGGATTCCTCCAACGAGTGTAGAAAACCCTGTAGTAGTAAGTCCTATGCAATAGATATAAATTGGGTATAACAAGGTCCAGTTAGCCATGTAAATTTGGTGACATTGACAAACCTGTGATTTTATAGGCACACTCACAACCTGAAATCCACTCTTACCCACCCTAGAAATGGAGGGAAAAGTACTTGAGCCACAGCATTTAATAACTCACCCTCCAGGTGAGAAGGAAGAACAGATTAAGTGGAGGTGTTGGGGAAGCTCTTTCTCCACAAGGAAAAATATTTTCCCTGCAGAGACAAAGCTTGCCTCGATCCTCCGCTGCTCTGTCACGATAGCATTAGTACACATACACTCCGTGTTAGAGCAATTAGCTCAAGTGATTCAAATACAAATTTATGACTGAGGAAGATATTGACAATATTTGCCTTTTTTTTTTTTTTTTTACAGTCGAGGTAACAAGGTATCCGCTTTTGTTGTTTTCTTTTCATGCGAGGTGGAGTTGTGGGCTTGACTTTCTTTGCTGCTGATCAGTATATTGATACAAATGTCTGACTACAAGTAGAGTGCCACAAGCTAGTATATTTGTAACATTTATTGCATTAGCAATGGTCACAATTTTATAATTTGAGAGGCATATCTGTGTCCCAAGTATTCTAGTACAAGGACTTCTAAAAGAGACTGCAAACAAGCTGGTGAAGTATGATAATGATATGTTATTTGTTACAGTCTTTGACATCACAGTTCATGAGCTCTTTTTGTCTTTTTCTTCTAAATGTGATTTCCCCCTTGTAGGGAAATGCCTCCCTTGACATGGTTACCCCCTAACTTTTTGCCTTTTGTTGATGCTAGTTATGATTGAAAGTGTGCTGGGATCATGCTAAGCGTGCCCCAGCACCAGTGTTCTCTCCCTAAACTGTACTTCTGTTCCCACAATTGGCACAACCCTGGCCCACAGTTAAGTCCCTTGTAACTGGTACCCCCGATACCAAGGGCCCTGTGGGTTGCAGCATGTATTATGTGATCCCCTCCCTCAGCACATGCACACTGCCTCACAGCTTGTGTGTGCTGGTGGTGAGAAAATGACAGTCAACATGACACTCCCCTCAGGGAGGGGCATAGGTAAGTATCCCCTCTAGCAGGCCTTACAGCCCTAAGGCAGGGTGCACTATACCACAGGTGAGGGCATAGTTGCATGAGCACTATGCCCCTACAGTGCCTAAGCCAAACCTTAGACATTGTAAGTGCAGGGTAGCCATAAAGAGTACATGGTCTGGGAGTTTGTCAAATACGAACTCCACAGTTCCATAATGGCTACACTGAAATCTGGGAGGTTTGGTATCAAACTTCTCAGCACAATAAATCCACACTGATACCAGTGTGGGATTTATTGAAAAGTGCACCCAGAGGGCATCTTAGAGATGACCCCTATATACCAGTCCAAACGCCAGTGTTAGGCTGACCAGTTCCTGCCAGCCTGCCACAACCCGACAAGTTTCTGGTCACATGGGGTGAGTGCCTTTGTCACTCTGTGGCCAGGAACAAAGCCTGCACTGGGTGGAGGTGCTTCTCACCTCCCCCTGCAGCCACTGTAACACCTGGTGGTGAGCCTCAAAGGCTCATGCCTGTTACAGCGCCCCAGGGCATCCCAGCTAGTGGTGATACCCACACCTCCGGACACAGCCCCCACTTTTGGCTGCAAGTCCGGAGGAGTTAATGAGAAAAACAAGGGGGAGTCACCCACCAGTCAGGATAGCCCCTTAGGTGTCCTGAGCTGAGGTGACCCCTGCCTTAAGAAACCCTCCATCTTGGTTTTGGAGAATACCCCCCATAGGAATATGGATGTGCCCACCTCCACTCAGGGAGGAGGCACAAGGAGGGTGTTGCCACCCTCAAGGAGAGTAGCCATTGGCCACTGCCCCCCAGACCTAAACACACCCCTAAATTTAGTATTTTGGGGCAACCCTGAACCCAGGAAATCAGATTCCTGCAACCTACAAGGAGGACTGCTGATCTGAAAGCCCCACAGAGACGACAACTGACTTGTCCCCAGCCCTACCGGCCTGTCTCCACACTCAAAGAACCTGCACAGCGACGCATCCTGCGGGACCAGCGATCTCTGAGGACTCAGAGGACTGACCTCTACCTAAAGGACCAAGAACCTCCCGAGGACAGTGTCTCTGTCCAGAAACAGCAACAAAATTGAAACAAAGAAGAAACTTTAAAGAGACTCACTTCCCACCAGAAGCGTGAATCTTCACACTGCACCCAACGCACCCGGCTCGAGTCCAGGACAACAAACATCACAGAGAGGAATCCCAGGCGACTCCAACGTCGTTGGCACACTGAGTCGACCTCCCTGCACCCCCACGGCGACACCTGCATAGAGGATCCAGAGGCTCCCCCTGACCGTGACTGCCTGGTAACAAAGGAACCAGACGCCTCGACAAAGCAGTGCACCCACAGCCTCCAGGACCGAGAGGAACCTCCTACCAGTGCAGGAGTGACCAGCAGGCAGCCGTCATCCTAGCCCAGTCGGTGGCTGGCCCGAGAAGCCCCCGTGCCCTGCCTGCATCAGCAGAGTGACCCCCAGGTCCCTCCATTGATTTCTACAGCAAACCTGACACCTACTTTGCACACTGCACCCGGCCGCCCCTGTGCCACTCAGGGTGTGTTTTGTGTGCTTGTGTGTGTCCCCCAGTGCTCTACAAAACCCCCCTGCTCTCTCTCCCCCCTGCTCTCTCTCCCCCCCCCCCCCCCCCCCACTGAGGACGCAGGTACTTACGTGCTAGCAGACTGGAACCGGAGCACCCCTGTTCTCCATAGGCACCTATGTGTTTTGGGCCCTGCTTTGACCTCTGCACCTGACCGGCCTTGTGTTGCTGGTGCTGTAGCTTTGGGGTTGCCTTGACCCCCAACGGTGGTCTGCCTATGCCCAGGAGACTAAGTGCTTTACTTACCTGAGAACCCCCCAGGAACGGTTGATTTTTGCAGTGTCCACTTTTAAAATAGCTATTTGCCATTTTAACCAAAACTGTGTGTACTACTGTTTTAAATCAAAGTTCTATACTTACCTGTGTGAAGTACCTTGCATTTTATGTACTTACCTAAAATTTGAATCTTGTGGTCCTAAAAATTAATAGGAGAAAATATATTTTTCTATATAAAAACCTATTGGCCTGGAGTTAAGTCTTTGAGTGTGTGTTCCTCAGTTATTGCCTGTGTGTGTACAACAAATGCTTAACACTACCCTCTGATAAGCCTACTGCTCGACCACACTACCACAAAATAGAGCATTAGTATCATCTAATTTTGCCACTATCAACCTCTAAGGGGAACCCTTGGACTCTGTGCACACTATCTCTCACTGAGATAGTATATACAGAGCCAACTTCCTACACCCCTATACTAACTTCTACAGCTGTCCAGGAATAGATTCTTCAGAACATGTTTGACTGAATACAGTAGCGTAGATAGTATTCTACTATCTGCATTTACAGTTTTCTGAGGTACAAGTGAGGGGTGCCCTTGCAGCTGCTCATTTTTATCATTGTAGTTAAGCCACTTGCCTGTGAGGTACAATGGTTGACTCTGGAAAAAACAGGCTGTTGACTCTGAAAAGAGTTGCCATGTATACATATGTCATCTTATTTGTTACAACCATTGCTATCACATTACCTGAGCTTGATGTTTTTCCTAAAACGGGGTTGCCAATTTATTTCCAAGGCAGTTTATGACTGGATTAATAACAATGGGTATGAGTAAACAATGGCTTCTGTGGTATTCCATCAGCAACATTTCCACTTTTTCAAGGTGTGAATGAGGTGAACTGTAGTGCTTTTTTTAATAGTACCTAATGTTACGTTACATGTGAATTTTTAAAGCGCACACATCAGCTGTAGGGGCGCACAGTTCTGGAAGGGAAGACAGGCGTGCAGAAAAAATCCATAGGCTGTAGATTTTTTGAGCTTCTTTGTAAATACTGACTGCAACGGGATGGTTCAGAATCCGAAGGTCAGGACATTCCACGCTTTAGTAGTGAGAAAAGTGAAAGAGCGACCACCCAACTTAGCTTTAAAGTCCCTTCGAACCTGTAGAAGATGCAGACTGAAGATCAAAGAATTCTATTGGGAATTGATTTCTGTATTCAAGATGAGAAGGTATGGAGTGTTGGAATGAATGACCATATGTACTAGGCAGATCAGAAAGATTGGTAGCCAGTGAAGTGCAAAACGGATTTACTAGTGTGGATTCCTCCATTATGAGTGAAGAGAAACCTGTGGTACTAAATCCTATAAGCTGAAAAGGAAGGGGAGAAGCCCTGAAGAAGGAAGGGCCCTGGAAACCAATCTGACTGCCTGCTTCTAGATGACTGCCACTTTCCATGGTATTATCATAGCCAGTAGTTTGTTTGCTTCAGCTGTAAACTCAGGTGATTGTAATACAAACTGTTGACTGAGTGGATATGTTAAATGGATTCTTAAGGATTGTTATAGCCCTTAGTTCGTCAAGGGCTTGTATGTTTGCCCATTGTACTGCATTAGCTATGTACTCATTTTTACAAGATGAAAGCAGAGGTGTGTTTGCCTTCTGATAATTTCCTCAAGGCATCAGAGGCTTGTGTGATGTGGCAGTCAATCCAGATGTCAGTACAATTGCAAGATATGCCACTTTGATTATTTGTTCTGTGTGGCCCCCACCTTCTGAACATCTGCCACAGTCTCCATAGTGATGGGCGGGAGGACAGAAAACTCAGTAAAGAGGTAAAATGAAGTTTGTGTATTAACTAAGGAAGCATAAACAGAGCTGCCACAAAGACCCGTAGGGTTCCCTCACTCCTTCCCTTCTTCAACTGTTAGCAACTATCTTGTATATCAACCACCAATACTCTTCACTGACATCATTCTATTCCAGAGTGATGAATGCAGGTGGCATAGGACAGACCATTACATCACTCTTTCCTTTACAACACAAACCAAGAAAACAGTAATGCAGCACCCTTTATCAATATTAAAATACAAGAAAAACAGTCAAGAACTAATAAACACAAAAGAAACTACACATTAAATAACGGAACAGATGAATAGAGCATAAAACTCAAGACCTAAATGCCTATCTAACGGAAGGGTGAGCGCCTTGTGTGGCAACTACTGTATATCCACCCTGGTGCTTCAATGCTTAAATGGATTTGGTTGGTGAAAGGATTCCTCCGGCAGGTCTGGCTGGACTCGTGCACAAGGTACTTCCAGCTAGGCTCCTTTGATTGATGCCTTGATTGGGACGCATGACATCTTTGCATTTCACCACCCTTTCTGCATTCCACCTTTGACTACCATTTACTCCCATTTACTTTGTCAATTCCCATTTACTTTGTCAATGACCACAGGTTTATCATAATGTCACCAATGATAAGGCACCAATGGAAAATTAAGAATCATAATTTTAAATCACTAACATGAGAATGAATTGCTAGGCCTAAAATCTGTTGCTTCAACATTTAAAAGCATGCTCTGAACTCTGTCTAATCCATGGAGCAATACACGCAAAACATGCTACACTGGCACTTGAAAAAAAAAATGTTTATTCCATAACCTCTTTCTGAACTATGAACTATGAAATTACATCTTTCTTTAAAACAATAGAACCAGTACTATATGCACTCATACCCACCTACTAACCTGCCTAATGCGCGGACATGTATTTAGAAAAAGTGAACCAACTCAGAATTGATAGTTGATATTTAATAGTTCTTGAATAATGGCTTTATTCAAAGTGACTTCTTCAATTTATTCTTCAGCATTAAAAGATCTGTATAGCTCTATTAATCCAAATATTCTTTATTATGCGGATTTAGAAAAACATCCAACACATGTTTTGCCCCCTACACTCCTTCAGTGAACAGATGTCCTGTATCCCTTCGGGATTAAGCCCAGGAATTAAAAATGAAAACAATACTTGATGCAAAATGATGTATTCATTTGACAATGCAGCTTGAAAATGTATTTGACAATGTATGAGAGTTACTCCTGTCTGTTGTAATCAGAACCTTGAGAAAGCCACAGGCCTTCAGCTGGCTGTTTTTCTAAAACCTCATAATAAAGAATATTTGGATTAATAGAACTGTACTGATCTTTTCTTTCTGAAGAACAAATTGTCACTTTAAATAAAGCAGTTATTCAAGGATTATTACATTTCAACTCTGAATTCTGGGTGGGTCCAAAAACTGTTGGATTTGAAGAACAAGTGGTCCAAACCTCAACTAGTGACCCACCCCTTTAACAAACATGGGAGCCATGTGACAGAAGGGACGTGTTGGACCTTTGAAGTAAATTATTTAACATGTATTTAGAAAAGTAAACATTGAAAACATTAACATTACATGAATGGTGTGAATTATTCAGGCGTTATACTCATGTATGAAAAATTTGTTCTTATAGAATTTGAGGCGTATGAGAAAGGAAGCGATTGTATCCGATCCTCGCCATCTAACAAGACAAAGCATTGTTCAATGTTTCAACATATCGAAAAATGATAATTATTTTATCGATTGATTATAAAGAATGTCCTAGGGAAAGGTGGGGGAGCATCATCATTGACAGCAGAAAACAAGTGAGCATAGCAGACCAGAAGAGAGCTGACAGATGAGATGAGCACTGTAACTGACCACTAATACTTGCCACTTGAGCTTAGAGGATAGGTAATTCGAGAGCATTATCTGAATGATATGGGTGTGGGGGTGATGTTTTAGAGAAACCATACTGAGCTTGATACTTAAGGGAGTAGGATTGAGCTTAGAAAAGTGCATAGGAACGGTCTAGTTGTCAAGCAGTTAGATAAAACAGTATTTATTCCACTGAAGAGATTCTATTGAGCCTTAGAGAAAATTGATAAATTGTTTCAGAATATTATGATACCTGTAAGCACGAGACAGATAATGGCGAGAATCTTTGTTAATGTAATCTTTCCCAGGCTAAGTTGGCATAATTATTCAGACATATTACATTTGTGGGATGAAGACGAATAGAGTAGGGACCGATTCAGGACACTCTTAATGTAGGATTCTGTAACTTGAGAATTTTGATCAATAAAGATTATATTAATTCTTCAATAAATTATTTTAAACTATTGAGAATTCTCTTTGACTCTAAAAAGGACTTAGTTGTAAATTAAGTAACTGTCAGTCCAGCTTGAGGATTCTACATCCACTTTTAGATAAAGATCCATACTGAGGACTAAGTGAAAGTAATGGGGACCTGCACACATCAACATTGATGAAAAGCTAGACTGTCACTGAATCAAGGGTTATCATGCACTGTATTTCCCATGATGCAATGGGGTGAACGAAGAACTGGGATGTTAGGCAGTGTTCCCACCCTCTTACTTTAAAAGGGCTCCCTCGAACTAATGAGCTGACGAGCTCCTGCTGATGCACCTGCGCCCCGTGAGTGGTACAGAGACCTGAGAAGTCTTTGAGCAGCTTTTCAAACACCCCAAAAAGATTGTGTTGCTCTCTACTAAAGGACAACTATCCTGAAACATGTTCAGAGATACACAGCACTGACTGCATCCATATTGGTGAAAAACTAAAGACTGTCACTGGAGCGTTATCATGCCCTGTATTTACCATGATGCACTGGGGTGCTCTGAGAGCTAAGAGGTGAGGTAGTGTGCTCCCAGCCGCTTTTTTTTTTTTTAATTAAAAGACTCCCTTGAGTGAATGAGCTGACAGGCTCTGGCTGGTGCACTTGCGTCCAGTGAGTTGTACGGAGCCCTGAAAAGACTTTGGGCAGCATTTCCAGTACCTCCAAAAAAATGCATAGCTCTACTGAAGTAGGAAAACTATCCTGAAACATACGTCCGAGATACACACACTGGCTGCACCAACATTGGCGAAAAACTAAAGACTGTCAACTGAAGCAAGTTATCATGCACTACATTTACCATGATGCATTAGGGCAGTGGTTCCCAACCTTTTGACTTCTGTGGACCTCCACTTTATCATTACTGGAAGCCAATTTTCTAAGCAGTCGTGGACCGTCTGAGGAGGCTTCGCGGACACCCCCGAAGTCCCTGGACCACAGGTTGGGAACCACTGCATTAGAGTAAGCTGAGTACTGGGAAGCAAGGCAGTGTGCGCCCCCACACTGTTTTTGTTTGAATAGATGTAAACAATGGAGGATCACATGATAAAAGATTTGTCAACATGAAATTGAGTTTCCTCAGCTCTTGGGCTTTCTCCTGATAAGCAGGATTTTTTTTATTTATTTTTTAGGTATTTATAGAGAATAAACAGAGGTGTGCCCCTTAAAGTTCAAGGATTTGCACCTCATAATTGTGTGGACAAGGAAAGGCAATACATTTCGTACATTAGGCAATGTGTCTATATGTAATCTGAATGGACACTAAGCTGCTATGGTAAAGATCATTAAAAATAAGTTTATCTAGAGGGCAGTGTGAAAACTGCAGTCACCCAAGTAAAGCATAATGTCAATTGCTAGGGTGCTGATCTTGATGACCAGTAGAGACTGCAAAGTTGTTTGCTTGCCACTAACAAAATAGCAATTGAAAGTAATGAGGTCAGCTCAAATGCAGATGCTCAAGCTTAGAGCTAGGTGTGCAATACAGCATGTTTTCCTAACATACGGATGATCCCTGAGTCACAGCACAATAACAAGGTCAACAGATCCACCAATGAGCACAAGGCTGACCATTGTTTGGCTTGCTCTGCGTCTCGGCATTTGCAAAAAGGTCTTTGCCCAGAGGCCTGGCACTTTCGTCAAGCTACTTGGATAAAGCCAATCTCATCACTACTATGCCATAGTACTAATAACTCAATGTAGTAGTCTAACTTTTTTTTCATGTGTATTGGAACCCCTCTCTGCCAGTGTTCTCCTGTAATGCTGAGTATGATGTAGTAGGTTGGTAAGAAACGGCTCCTTGTCCACTCTTTAGATGGACATTCAAGCAAGAGTTTTAAAATGTTGAGCATTTGGGACTACATGCATCACCATCTATTAACCAATATCAATATTCCATGCACTGTGATTTTGATTATTTTATTGATTTTATATGCAGTCTTGTTGCCATATTTTACTGTTTAACAGGGATATAATTGCACTGCAGGAAACCTGGTCACAACAGGGTCTTCCGCTGTCGGGTTTCACATCCTTTGAAATAAATACAGTCATGCATAAGAAGCACGGAAAGCAAAGTGGGGGTCTAGCAGTTTACTTTTCATTAACCCTGAAAATGGACACAGAAGAGCTGCCGCAAGAAGATCAAGATGTGCTCAAACTTTGCAACTGAATTTCTAACAATAGGCCACCGATGTTGTTGGTTAACGCCTACATACACCCCTGCTTTTCCCGCAAATGTACTGCAATAAAATGGTTAATAGCAATAATTTCATACTACAGTCAGACCCACCCCGAGTGGGACATCATTCTGACAGGAGACTTCGACTTGAATTTAATTATGGCACAAGTGGAAGACAAAATACTAAGTGCCGACAACTCTTACTGGAACGTCCCGACACAGGTTTCATCGAACTTCACTCATTGTGATCATCAGGGTGTACAGTTGGTGACGTCACTGGAAAACCTCAAATTATGGGTCCTAAACAGAAGGTTCCCAGGTGACCCCCCCCCCCACCAAGCCACACCTTCCACGGCCCCAATTCACGGTCCATTTTAGATTACACCCTAGTCACACTGCCTCGGATCTCTTTGGTACGGCAATTTAAAATAAAATACACCACATCTAGTGACCATTCCTACCAAATACTCACCCTAAGGTCCTCCTTGCCTGTGCACAAACCTGCTCCAGTACAAGTGGGTTCAATAGAGTGAACGAGCTTCAACAGACTACGTTGGTCCTCTGACACAATATGAGCCTTATCTTTATCAGCAAAGTTGCAGATGTTGGAGAGCCTTAAAAACCACAGACTTGTAATGGATGCCTGTGACGACGTCCAAGTGAAAATACTTGACCAGCATTCTCCTCGCAACCTACCACAGCCAATTCAGTGAATCACCCCAGCCCGCGTTTCAAAACAAGCCCAACTCCTTAAAAAAGTTTAAAGGAAGCTGGTAAGACACCTGAAGGCTCACCCAGGCAATCAGACTGTGGGAACAACTGAAGAATTCAAAGAAAGAGTATAAAAGACATACGCAAATAAAAGGCCAAAGGCAAGAGCTCTCAAAATTAATACATACTGCAAAAGGGAAAAACCGCAGGAAATTCTGGGGCATCAATCTAAACACCCAAGGGAACTCTAACAACTGAAATATCCCTGAAAATAACTGGGTGTGTTATCTCAAGATAATCTTCACAGCAAAGTGCCACCCACGTGGAACTCCCCCACCCCCCCCATTGCCATAATTGACATCCCGTAAGGGGAAACATCCTCCAGCTGGACGGCGGGGAGATGATCAAACTCACTCTGTCCACTGACTGGACATACCGCGCACTCCTTAAGGCCCATTGTGAAGGAGCCCCTGGGCCAAATGGCCATCCACAAGCCATTTTTATTGAAGAAGCTGTCTTCTGGTCAAAAGTGCTAACCTTATACCGGAAGTAAGTCTAGGACGCGCCATTTTTGAGAGCTGTCAAGGCTATTTAATCAATCCAATCTCAAGGGAGGCAACAGACACAATCCGGCGATTACAGGTTAATCACCCTTATCGACGTTGAGGCAAAAAACTATGTCTCCCTGCTCCTTGTGGCATTAACATGGTAAGAAAAACATAAAATCGTTCCAATTAATCAAACAGGCTTTTGGAAAAGGGTGGGTACCGTGACTAACATCTTAACTTCCTTTCTGGTAGAGCAGAGCAGATGGCAGCACAGGAAACTAGATCTTGGCTTTATAGATTAAGGTCAATCAATCAATCAGTAGTTTGTTAAGCGCGCTCCTCACCCGGCAGAGTCTCAAGGCGCTGGGGGAAGGGTGCTACTGCTTGACGAGCCAGGTCTTGAGGAGCTTCCTGAAGGTCAGGAGGTCCTGGGTCAGATGTAGGTCGACAGGGAGGGAGTGGCAGGTTTCGGCGGCAAGGGGGGAGAAGGATCTGCCGCCGGTTGGGGTCCGTGGACGCAGGGGACAGTGGCAAGGCTGAGGTTGGTGGAGCGAAGCTGGCTTGTCGGGATGTGGAAGTTGAGGCGCTCGTTGAGGTAGGCAGGTCCAGCGTTGTGGAGAGCCTTGTGAGCGTGGATCAGGAGTTTGAAGATGATCCTTTTGTTGACGGGGAGCCAGTGGAGGTCTCTGATGCGGGCTGAGATGTGTTCGTGGCAAGGGAGGTTGAGGATAAGTCGTGCTGAGGCGTTCTGGATGCGCTGAAGTTTTCTCTGGAGCTTGGCCGTTGTTTCCGTGTAGAGAGCGTTGCCGTAGTCCAGTCTTCTGCTGACGAGTGCGAGGGTGACCGTTCTGGTTTCAACGGGGATCCATCTGAAGGTCTTGCGAAGCATGCGAAGGGTGTTAAAACATTAGGATGAGATGGCGTTGACTTGCTGGGTCATAGTGAGCGATGAGTCCAGTATGAAGCTAAGGTTGCGTGCGTGGGTGGGTGGTGGGCGTTGGGGCAGCTCCCAGAGTGGCAGGCCACCAGGATCCATCCCATGCTGCTTTGTTGGAGCCGAAGATGATGATCTTGGTCTTCTCCGAGTTCTGTTTGAGGTGGCTTGCCTCCATCCAGTTGGCGATGGCATGAAGTCCGGTGTGGAGCTTGGTCTTGGTGGTTGTGGGGTCCTACGTGAGAGAGAGGATCAGCTGAGCGTCATCCACATACGAGACGATGTTGGCGAGCAGTGCCATGTAGACATTGAAGAGGGTGGGGCTGAGTGAGGATCCCTTGGGGACTCCGCAGATGGAGTTGGTGGCTTTTGACAGGAACAGGGGGAGGCGGACTCTTTGGGTTTTGCCAGAGGAAGGATGTGAGCCAATCCAGGGCTCTGTGGTGGATTCCAGCATTGTGGAGGCGTGTGCGAAGGGTGTGGTGACAGACGGTGTCGAATGCTGCAAAGGCAACGGTTTCATCTTTGTCAAGCCTGCTCCTGATGGCGTCGGCGGCAGCGATAAGGGTGGCCTTGGTGCTGTGGTTCTTGCGGAATCGGGACTGGGAGAAGTTGAGTAGGCTGTTGTCCTCCAGGAAGCAAGATAGTTGGCTGTTGACTATCTTATCGATGACCTTCACAGGGAAGGGGAGTAGGGAGATGGGACGGTAGTTTTTGAGGTCTTCGGGGTCGGCTTTGGGCTTTTTGAGCAGGGTGTTGACTTCGGCGTGTTTCCAGCTCTCCGGGAAGATGGCGATCTCGAAGGAGCTGTTGACGATGGTGCAGAGCTGGGGAGCGATGATTTGGCTGGCTTTATTGAAGACGTGGTGAAGGCAGGGGTCGGCGGGTGAACCAGAGTCGATAGTGCTCATGGTCTTGGTGGTTTCCTCGTCGTTGGTGTGGGTCCAGGCACTCAGGATGTTTGTGTGGATGAGTGCTTTGGAGTCAGCCTTGACAGTGGTGGGGGACGGCGGTGAGAAGCTGCCATGGATGTCTGTGATCTTGCGGTGAAAAAATGTGGCGAGGGAGTCGCAGAGGTCTTGCGAGAGGGGGGGGGCTCGGCAGAGCAGGACTTCGGGTTGGTGAGTTGCTTGATGATGCTGAAGAGCTCCTTGCTGTTGTGTGTGTTGTTAATTTGTTCTTTGTAGAAAGATCTTTTGGTGGTCCGGATGAGCTGGTGATGTTTGCGGATGGTGGATTTGAGGGTGGTGTGGTTGTTTTCTGTTTGTTCTTGACGCCAGATCTTCTCGGCTTTTCGGCATTCCCGCTTGGAGGCCTGAAGGTCTGCGGTGAACAGCGGGCTTTCTTGCTGCTGAGGGTGCTGGTGGTTTTCCTAAGTGGAGGGAGGGTGTCGGCGCTGTCGGCCTCACCTTCAACCGATTAGACACCTGTTCTGGAGCAAGCTGAAGCTATGGGGTCTTCCGCCCCCCCCCATGCAATAATTGCTTTATTCTCAGATACATGGGTACGCATAAAGATCAGAGATGGTACTAGGCTCTCAAGGAAAATCCCCACAACCCTCGGTCTGGAACAAGGCTGTGTGCTCGCCCCACACCTGTTTAACTTATTTATGGCTGACCTGACCCCAGCTTTGTACGCAGGAAACATTCACCCCCCTCACATGGGAGGGATCTCACTGACATCTACTATATGCGGATGATCTGGTACTTCTCAGCTGCACCAAGGTCAGGCTACAAAGATCCCTAAACCTTCTGGCTAATTATGTTCATTCCAACCAGCAGGAAATCAATGTGGCTAAATCAAAAATAATGTGTTTAGGATGCAGGTACACCATCAGATCACTGATGGCCTTAAGTAACGTCTCGTTAGAGGTGGTGCCATACTATAAATATCTTGGAGTAATTTTAGATGCCCAGGGATCCTTATGACAACAGAAGAGATACTTTGCGCAAAGAACCCCACCACTAATGTATGCTTTCTCTCTCCTGGACAAACAGCCATATGACCCATCACTCCGTCCTCTGCTAACAGTTCTCATCCAAATTGCTTCCCACTGGATCTGTGGGAGGTAGCACCAACATACAATTCATTTTCAAGAGGGGTTAATAAGGCCACTAAACTGCTTTCAGTTATTGAAGATAAAGCCAAATTTAGTGCCTGGTCTCATGCGTGGATGACCATAAAATACTATACCAAACTGGAAGCGGCTGCCTATTTCTTCACCACCTATGCACCTCACATGAAACTTGAACTTATGACAATGCGACTAGGCAACTTGACAACCTCGACCAATGCTCTGTTATAGAGGAACATTAATGCGCAGTTCATGTCAAAAGGAAGATCTACTACACAATCTGCATCTGTCCGGGTCTGTTAGACCTTCTGAAGAGGATGTTTACTGATGGAGCTAGGACGACCTGTAGGGGAGCCATAGTGGCCTGCTTCAACCAGCACGATCCCAAGCTAAACTGTACGTTTGTCAAGTTCCTGAAACATGCTATGCAAAAAAAAAGGGATGTTCGGGTTTGTAGCACCAGTAGGCCACGACCAAAATAGCATGTCTAATCAACTCCCCCAGGTCACACAGAGATCATTTCAACTGTACATAGACCAATTGGTTCATGGTACTGGCCCGCACATAGGGCACTATCAGCCCTTTTTTAAAAAAATTTATCCCCAAGCCTGAAAAGGTTTCAAGATCAATTGTGTTAGCTCCTGTGGGTCGGGTAGTCGCAGTATTTATCATATATCTTAAGTCCAGGACAGTAATAAAGTGATGTGCTTCCATCTAAAACATTTTGAACCCCTGGCCTGTATATCTTTTACTACAAGTGAGACATTTTACAAGATTTACTTATCTCAGGAAAACTAAATCGTAAAATTGTTTTCTTTTTAACTTTTTAATTTACATTTAATCACCTCGTAGTAAAAATCTTAATTTATTTTAGAATGTTTTTTTATCATGTAAAATGGCAGAATTGTTAAGGTTTTAATTAACTGAGAAACTAAATTATGAATTACACGGCGACTAGAGGTGATAATCCTTCGGGCAATCTTTTACACTGACTGGAAAAACTATCACGTTATAGACTAGGCATTTTAGAATTAACACTTTAAAGCATAGTGTGTATATTAGCAATTCTAACTGACATGCAGCTGAAGTATGTACAAATGAACATGCATGGTTAAAACTAAACACTCATTATGCTAACATTGCATTCTACAAATGCTACATTCCCATATTGCACACTGGAATAAAAGCCTGGGAGAGATGCAGTTATTTCGACTGTGATATAGAATACAAGATCATTATCAAAATGGCTGCATGATTCCCACCACACACATACTCACTGATAAGTCAGATTAATGTGTGTCCACTCAAGTCCCCCAGTATTTTTTCATACTGGCAGCAGTTCAAGTGGTGCCCAATTTTTAGAGATACCCCAAACTGTAGATTAGGTGCCTTGGGTGGTGCTTGAAAGGGGAAACCCACATGGGTCTCCCCACCCGTTGACGTAAGTGATAGTCAACTCTTAATCTCCCATGCAACTAAGCTATTGCTAGTACTGTTGATGTGTATCTTTAATGTGAACTAGCGGATCCAAAGGGCTGTCCACCGAGCTCATGTATATTGAAGGAAAGTGTGATAATTCAAACTTGTTGGGGCGCAGATGTTCACAAACATTCACTGATCTCTTGCACCCTACTGCAGTGACAGAGATGAGCCGCACACAAGATCAACCACTCCATCTGAATTTGAATGATGGTGAATTATCCCAGCAGGTGTAGTTTTACACATTTCTTCCTAAATCCTTTGATATTGCCAAGCCTTGCAGTCCATATCTGTCTGGCAGTCAGATAGCCATATACAGGAACCTCCGTGGTCTACTAAAAGCAGAGTGAGCTCTTGGGCAGTTACCCCTTTGTTTCCATTCATACCCACAATGTTCAGCATACCTCCATTTTAATCTTTGCAGTTTGTTGCCAAACTAACGCTGTTCACACTAGATTTCAAATAGCTTTCATGTTACTTAAGAAATACAACATAGTATATTTGGAGGAAAGGTTTCAGAATCCTCCATTTTGTTGAACAGAGCTTTTTGATAGCTTAATAATCTGTTTATATGACAGTGCTCCCTTGTCTTTCCTGCTTGCAGGTTATTTGCATGATCCGACGTTTGCACTTCTTACACAATCACCAATAACGGAATTGGTTATAAGCTAGTAGACCTTGTTTTAAAACTATTATTTTTTCCACTGCTGTGCTCGAGTTTAAGGATATTCGCCTGAGCATGTCAGTAGTATTATTAATCCCTGAACTGCTTTCCATCTCAACTCAGATTCAAGAATTCTTGAACTGCCTACACTCTCTTGCAGACTAAATACAATGAGCACTGATTGCTAGTGATTCTCATCTTTCACTCATTTAGGGAGCTCAGTGGTCCCTGTTAGTGCTCACTTCAGGAAAACAATCTGACCACATTGTGGTATCTACTTCTGCCTCCCATTTACCATCTGATCTACTATCCTGTTCCTCGTGAACTAGCAAGCTCTACCAACACACAATAGCAGCACGGAAAATTTAACTACAATGCCAATGGAAATTTCTGCTGCAACTGATTACCAGGATCATGCAGTACCAAAAAAGGGTTGACTGAGCTTACAGGCCATAAAATACAAGCTGTACTCCATTGAACACAAGTTGACCATTTTGAATCTGAAAGTCTAATTGTCAATCATTTAGAATGACCTAGGCAGTGTGTTCATGGGCAAGGCAAATATGGGAAAGCTCTTCCTACTGTACATTACAAGGATATTGCAAATCACTGAGGACTTCCGTTACCATGTAGAGGAACAAGGCTGAAGGCAGTGTTCCTGTATAAGGTCACAATATAGTTATAACAGTGGTTCCCAACCTGTGGTCCGGGGACCACTGGGGGTCTGCAAAGCCTCCACCAGAGGTCTGCGACTGCTTAGAAAATTAATTTATCTTAACAGATTAGGTCTACAGCTTTTAGTAATGACTCAGTAGGGGGTCCCGGATTCCAATAATGATTCAATGGGGGTCCCCCAGGTTCCAGTAATGATAAAGCAGGGGTCCACATTAGTCAAAAGGTTGGGAACAACGGAGTTATAACATACAGAAAAGGAAACTTTTTTCCTTTCCCATAAATCACTTAAATCCTTGGTGCATTGCTGTTTTGTATTAAAGATATTGCATCTTTGTAAGTGAGAATACAAGTAGAATCACTATTGCAAGCCTAAACACCAAACAAGCTGTAGATATTTGCTTTTAAGATATTACAATCAGTTTAATACAAGTCAGATTAAAAAATTTAAAAAAAACACTGCAGCTCAGAATGTGTATAAGCATACAGGGTGAGTCTATATTTTCTAAAAAAGGCATGCACAGAAAAACGTTTCATAAATATCTTACTGTTCCACTTATCACTATTCTTCTAGAAAAACAGAGCAAAGCAATGTTTCATTTTTTTTTAAACTGCATCTTTAATTATGCTTCATGACCTGCCTTTCAACTTTGGATGCTGACTGGCAGAAGGCATTGTTTCATCATCGTGACATCAGTACTGAACTGTAATAAGTTATTACAGTTGAGCAGGTATGTCATTTCTTTATTACATATGACTAGGTGCGTCACAGGTAACCTGTAAAAGGAAATTAGAGCTTGGTCTGGTTTTGGCTTAAATAATAGCTGTGCTATGATTTGCAGTTGCCCACCCTTTATTACAGGTTGGCTCAAGGATATGGTGGAATGGGCTATTGCGGACAAAGTGTGTATTAAGAAGGTATGATCTGATGAGCGGCTTGCTGAGGACTCAATGGGGTGGATGGCCGACTCAAGCACTTTAAGTAAAGATTCAAGCATTGTCTGACCCACCTGATGGAAGATTCCTTGAATGAATGGAATGGTGGATTGTCACTATGTATATGAAAACAGATGTTAGTGCAACAATATCAGGATTCCAGGTTGAAGCCTGGGTTGAATGAGCTTGATATTGAGTGCCTCAATGTAAGGTGTAAAATGGCTGTTTTATTTCTCCTTAATGTGCATTAGTCTGGGAAGGTGTAGGATGATGTATTTTTGTATTTATATTTATTAAGGCGCATTCCGGCTGTAGCGCTGAGGAGTGGGTGAAGCAAGTGATTCCCTAAAGAAACCCCTGGAAAGGCAAGACCGGCAAATGGAGCTCGCCCAAGCTAGAAAAAAAGCCATGTTTTTAGCTGCTTTCGAAAAGACAGGTGCGTGTCTTCTTTCCTGATGGGCAGCGTAAGAATGTTCCATAGTTTCGCAGCCGCTACTGAAAAGGTTTTGTCTCCCAATCTGGCCTTTCGGCAGTGGGGCACTGAAATTAAATTGAGACTAGAAGACTTGAGTGGACGGCTAGGCGCATGCTGCTGCAGAAATGAACAAAGATATTTGCAACCTTCCAAGAGAAGAGCCTTGTGTGTGAGGCAGAATGCCTTAAAAATAATGCGCTTTTCCACAGGTAGCCAGTGCAGCTGCCTCAAGTTGCTACTGGCAGATGCTTAGTGTGGGAGATAAAAGTCAAGGCGAGCCATGGCATTTTGAATCAGTTGTAACCTATAAAGGGACCCTTTGCTAATGCTTAACATCAGGGCATTGCAGTAATCCAGTTTAGAGGTGAATAAGGCCACAATCACCAAAATTCTGAGTTCCTTCTGAAGAAAAGAAAGGATTTTCTTGAGAATTTTCAAAGTCCAATAACAGGTTTTAATGGTGTGATTAACCTGTTGCTCAAAAGATAGAGTATTAGCAAATAAGATTCAGAGGTTTCTGGCCGTAAGACTAGGACCTGGCCACTCACTGCAGGATGTGGCATGAAATATCAGGGAGGGACAAGATGTGAGCAGACCGGTGTGTAATGTTTAGGAAAGTTGTACTGTACAGCATCAACTACTGTTCTGAATCATCATTCTGTTGCACTTGCTGTGTACACAGATTATTACTTTTATTTCTGTGCTGTTTTTGTCAGTTATATGATGTATCTATATTTCAAACAATACAAAACATTTTAAAAAGAAATAAGAAAATTAGATGTGGGTTTTTATACATGTATACAATGGAGGGATTCTCTTTGAAGGAATAAAGAAAAGGAGGGTCCCCCGAAGCACTGGCCATGCAAATCTCCACATGTGCAGAATCATTTATCCGACAGCCTTATCGAATGTCCTTACTTTAGGACTCCACTTACACATGGGCATCCTAAACTGGGTGCACATCATTCATTGTTTTTCCCTACAGGGGTTGCAGAGTTAAAGGCAAATCTGACCAAAGGATTTTGGAGAAGGGATCCATTTGCCTTCCATGACATTTCCTAACAAAAACCCAAAATGCTGAAGTAGAAATTTATGCAAGGAACATACACACTATGAGTAATAAACCTGAATTCTGGATTCAACCAAATAAGAACCATACTCAAATCCCTCAGGGATGTAGAATAGAGCTAGAGTGCGATTTTAAATGCGCCATGGGATGGCACAACAGATAGAATCCCAAAATGGCAATTTAAAGCAAAACAAAAAAATAAAAATGCTAAACTTTAAACTAAAAGAATTATGGAGATAGGGCAACCATGCAGGTAAAGAGTATGTATTTTCTTCAAGCCAACATCAATTGTTTTCCAGTAGTGATTGTATACTTATTGATGAAGCATATTTGCAACAGTAGACCTCGCTTAAGTCCTGACCACCACTACATATACTGTATTTACAGAAAGTGCCAAAAACCTCTGGTTACAGAAATTGCTTTGAAAGTATTGGTGGTTTTGTTTTGCATCTGTGATCCAAATATTTATGTATACCTGTGCCGTCACAACAACTAATACATAACTATGCTATAAAATTTAGTCTGTAGGTTTACTGTTAACTGAATGGTTTTAACTTTGATGTTTATTTCACAGTTTAATGCTAACCAAATTAATCCATATGCATTGGAAACATTTTGCAGGAGACTTCAGAAAGGAACTGAAAGCATGGTTGTTATAACATATCATGACTCACTATTTCTATTGAAAAGACTCTTAGCAGGACATTGCCCGCTAGCCACACATTCTATGTTTTCTTAAGCTTGAAGGAGTACTTGTATCCTTTGCATGCTAGACCACAATTTGTTGCAAAGTTATTTCAAGGCACATACCTGGTTGTGAGTCCTTTACGCCTGGTGGCTTCCTGCATGGATGTAGGACAGTCATTCCATATGAGAACCTCTCAATGAGGGGTGTCAACAGCTATTTTATATTTATGTAGAAAAGCACAGATTCCTGGAACGTAATTAACAGATGGCAATATTGCCAAATGGTTGGCACTCACTTATTCAATCTCTGGAGAAAGGGAAGATAGATTAGAAATATTCAAAATGTACCCGTCACACATCCAGAAATCATAACGTGTTAACCTACTAAGCTCAATATTCCGAGACCTTCAGATATGTGCGTCCTCAAACAAGCATATGCCTCAACGCCCTCAGAAGCAGACTGAAAGCGTACCTTTGATCAACAGACAGGAGTGTCTATCACTAATCTACTTGTATATACATCATTTTTAAAATATTTCCTTTTTCTTTTGGGATATCACATTTTTGGTTACTTTTCTCACAACCCCAAGGGAGTGACATTCAGTGTCAAAACATGTTAATTGTTCAGGTTTTTATTTGCAGGGTTCAATTGAATTTATCAATGAAATAGCTTAAATGATATTTTCAGTAAAATTAACAGTTTAATCAGGTCTTTATAACACAGAGACACTATCGCAGCAGTCCAGTTTCCTGGCTGGCCTCTTGCTGAACCGGAACCACTGCCGCGATCCTCTGGACCCCAGCAACTCCTACTCCGTCCACCTGCCAAATTCATCGCGGCCCTCCTCTGGCACCTTGCCGCGCGTATGTTTTAGAAGGGATCAAAACTGCCTCATAAATTTGAATTTTTGGCTACCCCTTGGAAGCAATATTTTCCTCTACCCAAGACCAAACAGCTCTCTAGTCTCACATTTCTCCAACAAAAAGTCAAAGCAGCACCATAATTCGAAAGGGGAATAATGGTGGGCCAGATGCTGGTCAAATTGTTTCAACAAATGCCCAGGTTGATTTTGCCTCTCTTCAAGCACCTGCAGCTTGAGGGTCATCCCATATTTTGACCTCACTGACACTGAGCGACTCTACGGGTAGGAATTTAATAAACTCTTATAGGAATCAAGGTGAAATAGAATCAGATGGGGAAGAGGTAAAGAATTCCCCAGAAAATATTAGCAACTCATTGGCTAATAAAGGAAATGACTGGGGCTCGATTACTGATTTGTAACTACTGACTATGAGATCTCCCTCTCCTCCACCACCTCTTAATGGAGCCACTAACTTTTTGCAGACTAAAGGTTCCACCCCTCTAGAAGTAAATGTCATTATTAAGAAGTCAATAGCTATTGAATATCCCAAAATGTTGGTCGGTAAAGAGTCCATGGGGGGTTCTCAAAGCTATTCCGGAAGTCAGTAGCAAACTGCCCCGCACTCTACAGAAAAAGTAGCCGTAAGTCCTAGCGCGGGCAGCGGGAGTCTATATAATGAATGGCAGATATGTTCTAAAAAAAGTGCCAAGGTAACTGCATATTCAGCAACTCAAAAAACAACTTAATTAGAATCTGTGGATGTGCCGCATATAGCGCAGATTACTGCAACCAATTATCAGCCCAATTCATCATCACAAGACAAACTGAGCCTAAAGGAGAAGGACCCAATGCTAGCACAATATGATTACCCCACTCTTGAAGAGACCCAGGAGGGTCCTTTAGGCCAAAACAAAGTTTGGGACTTTAAAACTTCACAACTAACTTTGGACGCTTTATCATATCAATCCTCAAAGATGGATGTGCAAGTTGACCTATTGAACATAATGGTGCATTCGGTTGCTGGGATTGACCTAAAATTGGCAAACTTAAATGCTTTGATCCCACAAGCCCAGACCTATGCCGAAACAGAGCATGATCTCATCTGCACGTTAGCCTCAATTCCTGAGGTTATAAACTCCCTGATGACTGATTTTAAAGCTAATCTGACCACCTCAAAAAGTTAAGATATTGACTTAAAGTTAAATAAGGGTGAACAGGTCGGTGTTGGAAACAGTGAAGGGGAAGAAGGGGGTGAAATAAGGGTTGGTAAACAAAAGGTTTGTCATTGTCCTGATAATAAAGGTCTTATAGAGTTACTTAGTATAACAGAAGAGTGAAAATAAGGTTTATCATAGCCATGCTAATGAATGTATCAGTGTCACCAGTAAATGATTTAATAGGAGCACAGGGTGGGCTATCCAACCAACGTCTTCTGCCCCAGTCTTCTTCCTTCACCCTGCCTATAGAAACTCAACTTCAACAGCTATCTAAACCACCAGAAACTAAAAGGCAAAGAAAACAAGCAGAGAAAGGCTAGGAAAAGGTTGAAAGGTCCACTTATGACTAATGAGGCAGATACACAAAATATACCAATTCCTGAAAATACTAATTTAAAAAAAAAGAGGAAAATACTAAGAACTAAAAAATTGGAAGTAGTCTTGTAACGACCAAGTTGTACCCTTTATTCAACATTCAAAAAGGGGGTCTTCCGATTTAGGCTCAAGTGTGTCTACCCCTTGTTTAAAAGTGACTGAGGATGATGTTATATCAGATGTGGGGAATCGATGTTGTGGGGAAGTAGAAACCCAGGCGCAACAAGAGGCAGGGTGAAATTATCAAAAAACAGGTCCCGAATTGGAAATCAAGAAAAAGAAGGTCAAAGAGGGAATTGTAGAAGGAAGGCAGATGAAAAAGTTTTAAAAAATAATGCTGTCAGGGCGGCAGGATTATCAAGCCCTCTACATAGCCGATTACGAATGTTAGCATAAGAATAGATCTTGATCATGGCAAATTACCATTGAATGCTAGAGAGTGCCCCTCACATACCTCAGTGCTCAGCAAGGACTGTCCTGTGAAGTAGGTCAGGACCCTGTAGCAGAGGGCTACCAGCAGGAATCAGCCTGGAGTGGAAATAAGTCGATCTTCTTTCCGAGATATCGGACTAGGGGTTCAGAAGACATTAAATAGTGGGAATATACTTAAACTCCTGCAAGCCATACCCCCGCTGGAGAATATACGATCCGTAGACTTAGAATTTTTAACTGGAGAACGAACGCTAAAGAGTCCCCACCAAGAATCCACCTTGGTGACCTGGTCTTCGGCAACTGTTGTCAACAGGGTTCTTAAGGAAAAAAAAGTTTTTATAAATGGAGAATTGAGCTTACAACTCCCCATCTGATCGGCTATCCGGAACCCTTGGTTTCGGTTAGCCACAGGGTA
The DNA here is from genome assembly GCF_031143425.1 of Pleurodeles waltl. Classification (NCBI taxonomy): domain Eukaryota; kingdom Metazoa; phylum Chordata; class Amphibia; order Caudata; family Salamandridae; genus Pleurodeles; species Pleurodeles waltl. The sequence continues at coordinate 69,688 of NW_027149827.1, forward strand.
GATCTCACAGGGAAGAGTAAACCCTATTCAATTTTGAGGACAGCAACTGGAAACCTTACACTGACTATTTATCATCCAATAAATTACACGCTAGATAACAGACATGATCCAGGTCAATTAAATACAGGATGGCTTTGAGCGGCTCTCCACCATGATGTGAACCCCTGACAAAATTCCTCGCTATTTAGATTACCTAAAGTTAACTGTCATCATAACTTATTAAAAATCTGCTCCTGGAACATAAACGGGATAAGTGTCAATAGCCAGCAAAAAAATCTATCCCTGCTAAAAGACTTTCAAATGGTGCTTCTTCAGGAGACCTAGGCAATAAATCCTTTCACAACTGATGGCTCTTAGGGTTTTTTCTCCCCAGCCTAGAAGGAAGATATTTGCGTGGCCGAAGGGGGTCTGGCGACCCTTATAGCAGTTGGGCTGAGAGTAACCTGTCAAGAATACCATGCTGATATTTTGGTAATAAAACTCCTAGATTGGCATAAGACGTTAGGTAGAACGATGTGGGTAATAAATGTTTACATACACCCAGAAGCCCGCTCCAAGAAGCTATTGTCCTCTAAACTTGTGGAATTAGTATTGATAGGGATGCAAGAATCTGATGCCCCGGAGCTACTAATAGCAGGAGATTTTAACATGAAGTTATTGCAACCATATGATAGAGAGGAACAGATAGTAAATCAGGATTTTATATGGTCTGTTCCACGACAAACATTGGGGAGTCAAGTTAGGGGCGGGGGAAAGGCTAAAGTGGTTGCTTTCGTTAAAGATCTGGCGGCGTCCAGCCTCAGAATCTTGAATGGGAGATACCAACTGGACACCCCTCCTCCTTCCTATGTTTTGGGATTTCAGTCAGTAATTGATTATGCAATGGTTACTCTGCCACTTTTGCCGTTTATCGCATCCTAAGGACAGATTTAAGTGACCACGGCTTGCAAAGTATAGAGATGAATTAAAGTGTTCCTACGTATAAACCAGCTATTACCTCTCCTAGTAACCTCATCTCAATCAATTACAATAAGCTTCGGTGGCATGGGGATTCAATCGAACCTATTGGGAAAACTTCAGAGGAGCTTTTTAACCAAATTAGGTGTGATTTAACCGATGAAACAATAAGTCTACGGTCATTATTCCTGGAGAAATTTGCAGCTAGATTTCTCTCTGACCCCCTCCCCGTATATCTCATTTGCACTATGAGTTAGAGAAGGAAATAAATAGAAATATAATGAAAATAACAGTGGTCACTGCATTGTGGAGGAAAAAGAGGAACCGGTTATCAAGATTAGCTAAAAAGCACTTTAATGAGCCTGGTACACAAAAAGACTTAAAAGTCATAAATAGTCAATATCGTAAACTGATATTGGAAGAAAAATAAAGAAAAGGCAATATTTTGGGGCAAAGGCCCATTTACTAAGCAAACAAAAGAACTCTCAGGACTTCTGGAAAATGATTAATAACCTAAACAGGGCACCTACAATTATACCAAGTTCAGATATCTATGAGCTATCTTGGTATGATTTTCTAATGATAAACTAAAGAAGAGGCGCTTTGCACAGGGAGTCTATTAGTGACTCATGGGCTGCAATCAGATGAAAATGTAGTCAGTTATAGATCTACGGATGATAATGATCAACTGTTCTCCGTTCCTCAGATAAAACTTACTGATAAAAGCAGGCAGAACAGGGCCCCAGGCCCAAATGGGATCCCAAATGCTTTATATAAAACCAACCCGGGATTCTGGGCAGAGGGGTTGGCCATGATCTAGAATAGTGCATCGGAGCATGAAACTATCCCATGCTCCTGGAAAGGTGCCATTATGCACCTGATTTTTTAAACTAGTTGATCGTTCCAACCCTGAGAATTATCGGCTAATCACTAACTGACACTGAGGCTAAATACTGTGCGGGCGGCCCTCTTGGGAGTTCTACAGACGTGGGATGCTCAAAAAAATATTATTCCAATCAATCTATCAGTCAGGATTTATAAAGGGGGCTGGAACAGCAGTAAACATCCTATCCTGCACAATTATAAATTTAAACAAAGAAAACAGCCTCTGTATGTATGTTTTGTGGATTTTAAATCTGCCTTTGACTCGGCACAGTGTAGCCTGCTGTGGGCAAAATTAAACTCCTGGGGTATCCCTCCAAAATTATTAAAAGCAGTGCAGATGCTGTATTCTGACATGGATTAGAGTGAAAATTGGGGATGGTACCTTTCTATCAAGGAAGGTGGGGACTGAACGTGGTCTTAAACGAGGCTGCATCCGCACGCCCTATCTTTTCAATCTTTATCAGATCTGTCCTATATATTAAAATGGGGTAAAGGCGCACCCCCCAAAGATTGGGGATCTCTTCATCTCAAATCTGCTTTACACTGACGATGTTGTCCTTTTAAATTACACGAACACTGGATTACAGCGTTTGGTAATGAAATTGGCAGATTTTCCATCATAAAATGGGTTAGCTATAAATGAGAAGAAAACAGACAATATAAATAAGCAGCAAAAGACAGAAAAAATATAAGTGGTACCTTCAAGGCTCAAAACTTGGACAAGTCAAATTATATAGATACTTGGAGGTACTATTAGAGGAGAGGGGGTCATTTTCCCCCCAGATAACTGATTTAGTATGAAAAGGAAATAACTGGTTGCTTGCTTTTCATTCCTTATTAAGAGTGTTAGAGGGCCCCAGTTACAAACTTCTGTTACAAGTGATAGCCGCCAAGTTAATTTCAAGTGTTACTTCCGGTAGCAAAGCCCTGAGGGGTAGGGATGCAATCACCCTGAATGGGATTATTGGGAACGTTTTTAGATTGCTTTTCCATCTTCCCAAGCAAGCATCTCAGGCCCAAATTAGGCTGGAGTTTCGGTGTGTGAATCAAGTGATTGCAAGTCAGGGGGCCTATATTAAACTTTGGAAAAGAGTTCAACTTGCAAACGAAAATGGAAGTAAAGCTCTTTGGAAAGAGCTAAATATGGAACTAAGATACTCCTCACTGTTATATTTGGACCAGTCCTTGGATGATCTGGGTGCCCGTTCATTATGGGATCAGAGTTTGCCAGTGGCCGCTTTAAAAAAAAGTATTAACGGTATGGTAAAGAAAAAGACCCTGGTTGTGGATCAGAGTCTCCTTGCAGGTAGATCTCATTCTTGGTTTATAATTAAGGAATATAAAATGCTAAAATGCCAGGTGTATCAGGACCGGGGTTGGTCAAAAAAAATATAAAATATATTTATTAAATATAGGTATGGTCAACTTCCAGGAGGTCAAGATTTTGCACAAAGGGCAAGTGCAGGATTAACATCATCTTGCTCTCTATGTGGAAGCGGAGTAGGGGGTCTGTTACACCTGATTTGTATATGCCAAAGCTTAGGGCAAGAATGAAGAAGGTACCTCAAGGTTATGTTCAATCAGAAACTCATACATACTTGTAGGCAGGCTGTGATTGCCCGTTTTAATTCCTCACATTCTTCATTGAATGTTAGGTTAGTAAAGTTTCTAAGTCAGGCCTCGAAAAAACAGGAAGTTCAGAGTACGCTAAAATCAGTAGTGGATGCGGAACTAGTTTGAGTTCTGGTCTTTAGATTTATAACTGAGAAGATGCCAGCTGACATACAGAGTTTGCTAGTCAATAAGGTCTTAGCCAATGAGAGAATGGTATGGTAGGACTTTGTTTTCCTTTCTTTTTTAATTCAATTAACAGTGGACTGTTTTAAGGAGATTAATATGTTTTATATGTATTAACAAAATGTAATGGAATTTTATTTAAGGTCTTAAAATTTCTATAAGACTATTTTTAAATTGTACTAATTCATATCATGGCCTGTGTAAAGATTTTAACTAAGGATGTGTTTTGCACAAGCACCTTAGGTCCTTGCTTCAAAAGGTTTTAGTTGGGTAGTTATGACAAACAAATATATTATTAAAAAAGTATAAATTATCACTGATTCACACATTTGCATTTCAAAGTGTAGGTGCTTACTAAGAATGTATTTTAGACAATTGCTTACTGCTGATTTTTACATTGTTATGGTTTTAATTAACTAAACAATAAAGGTTGACTTGGTCTTAATAGAAGTGATGGCTTTTTCCATTCAAAATAACTGTGGATTTGTCAATATCGAGTAACAAAACATTGCCCAGTCAAAGAATAGCTTCCAGAGTATGAGCTATTACAATAGCGAGGAAGTGAGCAAACAGACTATATTTTTTTGTTAATTTCCATATTTTTCCACATTGTAACGAAACAAACATTCAACAGCATGAATCACTCCCCAGGTCATGATTTACTATTCTTAACTCCACATCTACATATCTTTAAAGTAGACAAATCTTAAAGATCTTCAGTTTTGGCAACAAAACTGAAGCCCCTGTAACAGCCCTTGATTGCCAGACTAAGACTTGGCAGAGATGTACAGTTCCTTTTAGTACTGTGAGATGCTTGTTTTCACAATTAAATCAGAGACTGCTTTTATTATGGGATGCACCTTACAATGTGACTGAGATGTACTTTAAAGACAGTGTCTTTATTGAATCTCATACATTTCATGTGCAGCACAATTTCAGAGTGGTTGGGTGAAGAGGTTGCAACTGCCCTTTTTGAGCTAGTCCAGTGAGCCACACCTCAATCATGTTTGTCTGTTTTTTTCAGCTCACAGGAAGTAATTACACTTCAATGCATGGAGTCCTTTGTTATCTGAAAAGTACACTCATTAATAACACCTTCAATTCCACATCATACATACATTGTAAATAGGAAGCAATGCCTTCTTGTATTTGTGGTGCAGTAAGCTTTTTTGTAAAGGCCTTTGTGATGACTTGGTACAAGTTTTTGCTTTTTTAGGGTTTACATCACAAGACTGCCTCAACCAAAATTGGTCTGATGTGTCTTGCAAGATCTCAACTTCTTATATTTTACATGCATTAGATACAGAAAACAATGTGTTGTGTTTTGCACTGCTGCGGCTTTTTTTGAGCGACTTGATCTTGAGTTGACAGGTGTTGCTTCTTTGTTCTGTTCTAGTTGTCACTATTTCACTCTCCTAGCACCCGCCCTCCTTGCTGCAGTTCAGGCAGGCACCTTATAGGCACCCTGTTTTTGTTTTTTTTAAGTTAGGAGCCAGCATTTTATAAACATCCTCTGTCTCTGGTAAGGGGACCAGTATTTCTACTGCAAAGCCCTCACTCCTGCGTATTCCACTATCACCATCATTACTTTTGGAACCTTTGCCCCCAAGATTAGCATCACTATCATTACCGCTGAGGACCACTGTTAGAATAACGACCACTGTTACCACCAACATCACCAACCATAGTGACCATTCTATCCACCACTCAGCCCCTGTTTGAGTGGTGCATTTTACAGTGTTTAGGTATGAGAGAATGATTGCGACCAGTTCAAGCACCAACACTTCCTGTCTAGCCCTCAATGCCCTGCATATTGCTTTACCACCATTAACATCAATGTAACCACCACTGTTATTGATGCCACCTCTACAAGCGCCAGGAGCACCATCACCACCAATTTCACTATCTTCATAACTGCAACCATGCCATGTTTGGGCGTGTTTGTGTTTAAGAGTACAGTGTGTTTGACAGTGTTGAGAATACATGTGTAACTGAAAGTGCAATCCGGGCATGTGTTTGAAAGACAGAATTTATATAACATATAGCTGCTGGCTTTTTAGGACTGGTCTAGAGAGTCAGCTTTAGCTTCGTCTTAAGCAGATTACTGTATCAAATATATTATATTGTCACCCCACCAGACACTATAGACAGTGTGGGGGGCAGATCATCCCACTCCAGCCATTGCCTGTTATTCAATGCCAAATGCATTTTGTATCAGCTCACTGGAGATCCTTTCTGTAGTTGGCTGGCCAGGCAGTATAAATTAAATTTTGGCTTTTTGTTACAATGCTTGCTGTGTTCCCACATCGGGAAGAGGCTGGCACTCACAAAGGATTTTGCATTGGTCTGTCAACATCTGTTCTACAGTGTCATTCTTGTTTCAGTTTATCCTTGATAGCGCCTTTAAGATTATTATTGTAGAGGGGGGGGGCGTGACCAACAAGATAGCCAACCGGCTCCTCTGAGCAAGAGCTCCCAGAGCCAGCCACAGAATCCTGTAGTATCCTGCGGTTCTGGAGCCTCATGGACACCGCGATCCACATGTGTGAAGAGGAGAGATGAGGAGAAGCAGCACTGGAGAGGGATAGGCCCGGGGACTCTCTCTCTCTCCCTCCCCAGCAGCTCGGTGCAGGCCAGCAGATTGGGCCTTGGCCCCAAGATGGCAGGTGCAGCATATCACACCCTTTGTGCCTGAGGCTGCTGCAGGCCCTGGATGGCATCCCTGGAGCCGGAGAGAGGTGCAACTGGAGAAGAGAGGTGAGCCTCTGCCTGTGACTCTGATGAGAGGGGGCTGTGCAGAGGGCTGCTGGAGGCGCTGGATGTTGGCCGGGGGCTGCCTAATGCTGATTGGCTGTGACTGTATATTTCAGACACGTAGCAGGCCTGCTTGGAGTACTGCTGATCCTGGCCTGTCACTTTTCTTGTGCTGGATGCACCTGGCCCCACACGGGCAGAGGGGATAACTGGCACGGCTCAGTCACTGTCTGGACTCTGCTGCATGGATGGATGTGATTGAGGGGCCTACTAGGGACTGTGGTGACGAGAGGCTTGAGGGTCGGGAGTCCACCTCACTCCCCCCAAAAAGAGCCGAGGGCGCAGTGGTAGAAGACAGACTGGTCCCCCTACAGTTGCTGGGGGATTGACCTGGGGGCTACCAGATGCAGTGAAGAGGCAAGGCCTACATTGGGGCTGGATAGGAGTGCGCTGACTGGGCCTGGACCCATACGGAGGGCCAAGAGAGGTAGGCCAAATAACTATGGGGAACGACTGAGGTGACCTAGACTGCTGCGGAGTGGACTTGCCCGCTTTCCCCTACCTGGTCGCCACTAATGGAGCAGCCACTACAGAGGCCTATGTGAGCTACTGGGGGGGGGGCGGTGGGGGACCCAGAAACAGATTGATGTTAGGTCTGACACTGGGGCGCCCAAGTGTACCTGGCTGCTGCCTGGTTACAACCCATCAGGTCCTTGACATGCTTGTTGACTGGTGTGCTCCGTGAAGTGGCACTGAAGGTAACCTGCAGGCGCAAGGCAGTGGTGGGTGCCCGTCCTCCCTGTTGAGGATCTGAAAGGCATACTCTGTCCCGGAAGAGTGCTGGTGGGGGGGTAGTGCCAGTAGAACAGAGAGGAATACCTGAGGACGGCGGATTACCACTGTGGACGGGGTTTTGCTCTCCCATCTGCATTTTCAGTGGGGCACTGTCGAGTGAGGTGGCAGCCTGCACTGGCGGCATCTGCAGGATAAGTGATTTAACGGGGCTCCACCTACAAATGGTCCCGAGCTGGGTGCATTGCTGTGTTGGAGAGGTCCCCTGGTCACCATGCTGAGGTGTGCTGGTGGACTGTGATGCTGCGGGAATGCACCTGCTGTGCGGGTCCCACTACATGTGTAACAGCTGGATTCGAAGAGAAGGGAGCTTCCTACCATCTGCCTGACCCATGTCCATGCCTGAGTGCTGGGAGAGTCCCACTGACATTGATCTGCTGCACTTCCCGGCGCCATGGGTAAGGACAGGATGGCTAAAGGCACCCAGCAGACTAGAATGAAACAGTTCACTACACCAGGCGTGAGTGAGGGCTCACAGCCTGGGCAGGGCATCAGGAGTTGCCCGCAAGCCCTCTGGGGCCTAGATCCTGGTGGCAATTGAGGCCCTGGACAGGCGGTACAGGAGAAGATTGCAGCCATGGCAGTTGATGTAAATTGAGGACGCATCTGTGTGCGGTGGCAGAAAGATCTATCGCCACTGAACAACAGGTGACTACAATGCAGACAGACCTAGACGCCCTGAAAGCTACCATGGCCACCCTGGAGCTTAGGTTGAGCAGGCTGGAAGTGAGGATGGAAGATGCAAAGGGGAGGTCCCGTAGGTGCAATTTGAGATTTGTGGGGTTCCCTGAGGAAGTAGAGGGAACCGCCCCGGAATCATTTCTTGAAGACTAGATTAAGAGGTCGCTCCCTGCAGTACAATTGTCGCCGGTGTTTGAGGTGGTGAGGACGCACAGGGCCCTGGTCCGTCTGCGCCACTCAGCGCCCCCTCGTGGATGATCATTGCTATGATTCTCAAATACAGAGATCAAGATACTATACTGCAGGAAACACGTAAGTACAGGGACCCGGCCTACAAGAATCACACCATACATATTTTCCCCAGACTACATCAGGTCGGTCCAACTCCAAAGACAGTCCTTTACTGGAGTTAAGCAGAAGCTGAAAGCGATGGATCTTACATATGTGCTGCTGTACCCTGCTAAACTGAAGGTGCTCCATGCCGGCCGCTCACATTTTTTCCAAACATCAGAGGCTGTATGGGACTGGCTGGAGCTCAGGAGGCAAGTGTGTCCCGGCAACCCCCTCTGGGAGGACAAGCAGAGAGGCCAGGAGGCAAGCAGACTACAGTACGGAGAAGGAGTAAGCGCCGGCATCACACGAGCTCTGACGCTAAAGGGATAGTCCGCCTAGATGGTACTCTGAGTTTGGAACAGTTGCGGCAAGAGACAGAGGAAGCCAGGCTGCTGGTGAAGACCACAACGTCTGTGGTGCCCTTGCAGTCTGGGTCACTTCGGAGAGAGGATGCCCAGCTTTGGAGCAGGAGGATGCCCGGATGTAATGTATGAAGCCCTTATTGTGCCCTGCCAAGGTGTTGGAGGCTGGCCAGTGTGCCTGGGTGATTCCCCAAGACAAATGAGTAACATTTAAAATGAAGGACTGTAATGTGCTGTTTATTGGGCCTTTCCCTCCCCCTCTCAGTGTGAGATGTTGTGATTGTCTGATCTTTTGTGGGTTCAGGGGTAATTTTGACTTTCCTCTCTCCCCTTCTTCCTCCTTCTGGCCTTTTTGTTCTGCCTGGGGTTGCTGGGGAAACGGGACTGCTTTACAGTTGGGGCCATGGCTGCATGAGGTGACTACTCCCTTCCTGTTTCTTTTATACTGTTCTTCTCTCGCTTGCTCCATTACTACTCCTTTTTTTCTCTTCCCTTAACTACAGTTATTGTTGTGCTAGCAGTGGGAGGGTGCAACTGGGAACTAGGTGCACATAGGGGTGTTCTGGAGAGATTGGTCTGTACACGACCATATGACACCTCAACTTCTGATGGGAGGTGAAGGACAATCTGGTATGCTGCCTTTCCTTAGGCCAGATGGTTCCATATACAAGTTGGGGAGACAAGTTGGGTCAGTGGTGTTTACCCGGTTTGGGATGTGGTTGGTTGGGCTTTGCTGTTTGTCGTACGAAATTGGCTGATAATACACTTTGTGCACATGGATGTTGTGTTGAAGCTTACAGGGGGGAGCTGTATCCTTTCTTGCCTCTTGGTCGGGCGGCGGGTGCTGGGGCGGGCCTGGGACGGGGGAGGGGGGGGGAGGCTGTGGACCAAAATATACAGGGATGTGTGATCTAATATGCTTTCTCACGTGGAATGAGAGGGGACTGAATTCCTTTGTCAAGCGCTATAGAGTACATACATCTCTCAGGTGGGTCAGAGTGCACATTGCTTTCTTGCAGGAGCCTCACCTCTTAGATGCTGAAGCCCAAAAGTTTTTTTTTTTTTAAAGTGGAGGAGACCGCTCTACTCCTTCACATATTACTCTTATGCTAGTGGGAGTCTCGATCTGGGTTGCCCCCAGGGTACCACTGCAATTAAGAGGACAGGTAGCAGGCAGATATGTGCTGCTCCATGGGATACGCGATGGACGAGCAATATGTCTATTAAACGTTTATGCCCCTAGACGGACGATGATGGGTTCTTCAGGAACCTAGAACAAGAGCTTCTGCCCTACATTGGGCTCACCATAATTTGGGCTGGGTACTTCAACTGCGTCCTTGATGGCAATTGGGATAGAAGCCTGCCCAGGCAGGGCACCAAGCCCTGAATGTCAGCTAGACTTTGAGAGACCATGGACAGACTGCTCTTTGTGCATGTTTGGAGAGAGCTTCACCCTATATCTAGGGTGTACTCGTGCTACACACCTACTCATCAGGCAGACAGCAGACTGGACCATCGTCTATTGGCAAACAACAGTAATTTAAATGTTAGGAGGGCAGTCTATCAGGTGCAGTTCCTGTTGGATCAAGCCCATCACTGATTGGACTTGAGACACCTGATCTCCTGCAAGTGGGCCTGTCATGAGAGACCACTTTTTTCCATTATCTGGGGATGTGGGTGACCCATTTTCCTAAGCTGCAATATGAGCTGAATATGGGCAATGTACTGGATGGCCTCAAAGTTTCTATTCAATTATGGAATACCCCCTGCTCTCTGTAATGGGCAGAGTCACACTAAGCAAAATGATCCTGCTCCCCTGCTGTCTATGTGTAATGCGGGACTCGTTCTGAGTTGCCAATATCCATGTTTCGCCAAATTGATAAGCTATAATATCTTTGATATAGGCTGGAAGGAGATGTAAAGTCTGCCTTGTGGTCTTGAAACTAGATTTAGTGGAGGGGGACTGGGGCGCCCATATCTCCATCTGTATTACATGGCAGGCCTGCTCCGAAGGGCAGCATTGTGGTGCGACACACCACTAATGGGAGAAGAAGCTGCTGGAGCGCTCCGTGCACTTACCAGAGCTCCCTGCACAGCTTATGTGAGGGCTCCAGACTCCCAGCAGATGTCCCCTTTGGGGTATCACAGCTCACCCGGACATGGGAGCGGGCAGTTACACGAGTGCTGCAGTGGGCACCCTATGCACGCCTCCTACATATTTGGTGGCTGCACCCCTTTGCGCAATAGATGTTTCAAGGTGGAGGGCAGGTGGCTGCAACAGGGCAGGAGATTTATATCAAAATGGCGCTTTTGTAACTCTGGAAGAGGCCGGGCCCTTTTTGGTATTGGCCAGGGACAATTCCTACAGTACGCCAGCATATCACAGACAGTTCGGAGATTTAGGTATCCTTCCCGGAGGAATCGGTTGAGTAATCAGTTGCAGACAATACTAGACCTAGGCTCCGATAGGGGGATCTTATCCCATCTATATGCTGCCATTAAAAGAGAGAGACAGCTGTGTCAATGACACGCAGTGTGGGACGCAGACCTGGAAATGCCGCACACGGACATGGAGTGTACTAAGGCCTGGGCACTGGTACGGGAAGGGTCTATCAGTGCCAGATTTAAGCTGGTGTAATTTTATTATCTACATAGAACGTACTTGACAGTGACTTCACCGAAAAACCAGTCGCATATGGACAGTTGTGCACGCTGTGGCACATCTGCTGGATTCGGACATTTTGGCATGCGATAGCGCAGGTACAGAAAAAAAATAACAGCAGTTAGACTGGAATTGACTATGAGACATTGCCTGTTGGGACTGCTACCCCTTCCCAAAAAGGGTTGCAAAATGGCATACCGGTTTGCGCAGTTGGGGTTGGTTCTTGGGAGGCAACATCGCTATTCACTGGGCCAGTCCAACCTCCTCAACGTGGGACAAATGGCTAACTGATCTCTTGGAATGAGCAACAGCTGAGGAGTGCAGGCTTTGTGTGGTCTGCATGGACGACTATGCAGAGCGTGATCTGGAGGTCTGGGTTTGCATGATGGAACAACTGAGGGGGGTGGGGACTGAAGAAGAGGTGACAGATGGGTTGCTGAATGAGTATCCACACAACTCGAATGTTGATCGCTCCTCTGACGACTCAGATTAATGGGAGTGCAGAGGAGGAGGGTAGCAGTCACGACAGTGTGTGACAGTTGACCCTGGCTGCGGAGTGAATGGATAACATGGGTTGTTGGCAGCTGCTGGTTGACCGCCCAGACCGTGTGTGTGTGTGTGTGTGCCCCCCTTCGCCTCTCCCCCTTTGAGCGCCTTGATTTCTAAGTTTGACAGTTCCTCACATTCCTCTGTCCTCCCGCCTCCTTTGCCCCCCCTTGCTGTTTAGACTGCTGGAGGTTCAACTGTTCTCTCTAGCTCCTCTGCTAATGGAATTGTAAGATAGTATATTGCAAGCAACTGCCATACTATTGTTGTTGACTATTGTTCAGCACTGGTGGGGTCTTCTGTATTGCTTATATAAAATTTGAATAACCAAATATGCAACAAAAAAAAAAAAAAAAAAAAAAAAGATTGTCCAAGCATGTTCACAACAACACTCCCAGCCTCTTCCATTCCTCATTGCTGGATGACTTCTCACCAGAGCAGCGGTGGTGGGTAACTGTGGGCACACGCTATGCAGTCCCCAGGTACTACTAAACCGCACCGCCAGTACTTACACCACCATTTACAATATGATTATGACTCCTTACCACCACGACAATTAGTAATATCATTGCTACGCCTTCAATTACCTTCCCCTCCAATATCACTTCCATTAACACCACCAGTTAAAGGCAAAACCTGTTTGTTTTGCCAGTGCTTGATTTTACTATCAACATTTAACCAGTCTATTTTTTCCACAAGAATAGAATGACATGGCTAAAATAATGAAAACATTATTAAACAGATTATATGCTAAAATTGATATGAACCATTTAAGAGCTAAGAAATAAAACAGGAAAGAATGTTCTTATACATAGGTTATGTTGGACATACAGCTGAAAGAGGTCCTGTCACAACAACTAGTGATATTCAGGACACATTCTCCCTTTTACCAGTGTCAGAAATAATTGCCAGATAGAATTATACCTGTAGCAGTTAAAGAAACGTTTTCTAGAAACTAGTGTGTGGTTTTCTGAACTGCGCAATCTAAGAAAAATCCAATTTAAAAAGCAAGAATTTTAATGAAAATTGGTCTGCCCACAAAAAGTGTTTGAGAATGCAATTTTGTTAGCATTTATGATGCTGTGTGTAAATGCTTCATTTGTTTCCCCTTAGCGCTCCACAGTCTTTTGTTAATGAGCGCTGTCACTTAGTCATTCATTCATTCTGTGCCACCTGGTTGATGCAAAACTGTAGTCCTACTTCTGTCTTTGTGTAGTGTCCCAGTTTTTGGTTTTCACAATCTGGTCACCACATGAACCCACCGTTATCTTCAGGTTCAATTGATGAAAAACGAAGAATATGTCCAGAGGTGAAATATAAGCTCTTGCTATTCATGACACTAATCAAAATTGTGATAAGTCTTATATTTCACCTAGACCCCAATTACTCTGGCCACCAAGGGGGGGGGGGGGGGGGGGCAATTTTATCACCCCTAATATTGTCCAACATTGAAAAGTGTAAAGAATAGCACCAAAATACGATTATTGCTTGAACATGGGCCATACAATTCATATGTTTGTGACTGTAAATGGGGCCTTGGCCAGCACCCCTCACTGAACTGCAAGGTTACGTGAGACCTCTAGACAGTGTTAGGGGCATGGCCTGGTCAGTGAGACTGCGGGATTCAGATTTTCCAACAATCATGAAGGTATTTAATGTTAAAGGTGCAAGAGAGGGGCTTAAGGGGCGGTGAAAAGGGACAATAATGCCGAGTAGTATGGTAAGTAAAAGGAACACAAGCTTCGTAAAATTAAAAACACCCTTTTTGACAATTTCGAAAGAGGGAGAGCGTGTGTGTCTTGAGCATGCATATATGTAAAAATATCAGGTGAAATCCGATGTACACCTCACCATACCAAACAAAGCAAAGCACGTGTACCCAACTATCAGAAAATCTATGTTTGGGGGTGTAGCGCCCCAAGCCCACCGAGGGAGGCAAGGCCCCCCAAGTACTGTGCTTAATCCAGGTGGTTTCCAACGTCTATTGCTGGAAATCAATGGGGAAGGTGTGGGTATTTCTTTCTGGGGCCCTTCTGCGGTCTCTGTCCTTTAGAAACGGAATAAACTTGGTGGCGAATTGCCATTAAGAACCATTAAAGACCGGCCTCGCTTCTCGTGCATCTGTACGGTCAGACTGGCCTACAGAGGAATAAGGCAATGCCACATGGGCGCCGCTAGTCCCATAGGGCAGCGTGTGGGCCTTCTTTACGGTTCACTGATCAACATTCAGTTTACTTCCCTGATATGCCACAAAGGTTTCCTGTAGCAAGCTCACACCCATGCTCCCACCTAAACCCTGCAAAACACTTACACAGCATGTCCTTGCAAACTCAAAACTGCCCCACTTTGATAACATGGGCCACGTGTTAGTTATCTAATTCACGAATGTGTTCCACGTGTTTTGTGCTAAGGCCCATTTTCTGTTGCAGTCCGACTCTGGTGTCTGAATCTTATGTTTGTATGACTGCGCATTTGTCAGCTCAAGGGCACTATTATGTAGCTTAATTTTGCTAACAGCTAAAAACAAGAATTAGGTCAGGTTTTACTGTTTTGACGGAGGACATATATCTTGGCACACGAGCGCGAGACAGTCAGCAAGAGTAGACAAAAAGAACTAAAGTTATAAAGTAGCCTCTCGTGCAGTTTAATGTATCCACTCAGGGGAAGGGAAGGATACTTGCAGGTAGTAGCAGCATTCGGCCAGAGACGATTTCCCAGCCGAGCTTCATAACCCAACCCTAAAAAGAGGGTAAATGGCACGTCAGCTGATGGTGCTAATGCAGTTGTAAAAATAGAATAAGTGTACAATATCGTCGAATAAAATAACACAGGCCGAGTCAAACATCGTGATGGATGAAGTAAATGGGCGAAGTAAAAGTGCAATGCAACACAGTTAATATTAACCAGGAGGGCGCACGCAAGGGTTTCCAAAACGAATGTCAGGGAGTTTCTATGTTAAATAGGTTCCACATACGTCAAATCCAGGCTGGTAAGGTATGCTCCGAGGCACCCAAAGTAGCATTTCCAATGTGAAAGAGCATGATGTACATGAAAGCAAAACAGTCATAATAAATTATTCTTACATATCGCTTCTAGCGCTGCAAACGACAAACACCAATTTAATGAATCGAAATAACCGACCTTCGGACTCCTGACATACAGAACATGTTGGTCAGCAGCAAACATTACATTACCTCAATACTCAGTGCAGAACAGGTGGTAAATTGTCTTTCAGACTTATAAATGCGCCGCTCTATTGGCGGTAAACCGACAGCCCCCACAAGCGTGAAGCAAAACGTAGCTTTTTCCAGGTCCCCAACTGAGTGCAAAGCGATCAACGTTTCACTCAGACCGCACCCCGCGCAGAAACAATTTACGAGCCTCTCCTAGACCAGAGCGAAGTTCAATTAACAGGTTCCAAGCCTCTACAACTGGAAACCAAAGAAAAGAGTTGGTCAACGTTCTGATTTTGTTTTCCTCGGCCACTCATATAGAAAGACGAATTTTCTGGATGTTCTGTTAACTGAAAGGGTGAACAAGACATTCATAGAGAAGAGCTTCCGACTAATGAAACTTACAAAAGAAGAAGAAAAAAAAAAAAAAAGCCTTAAAGACGCCGACGATTTAAAGACTTGCCTAATTTGAATAATTAATGCTAGTTAGCTTTGTAAGAGGCCGACAGTTTGAATTTTTTTTAAGGCTCTTCTTCTTTACTATTGGCTGTGCAGGCATTAACGTCATTATCTGCAAGCAGGGATTGTGGGATTTTTGTGGCTATAAAAGCAGCAGGCGTAGTACCGTCGCTGTCTTTGTTGTTTGTCAGACGTGGGGGTTGATAGATTTTATGTTCTATTATTATTATAATAGAAAAAATAAACTTTAATGTTTTTTAGGGAGTTCCCAAGCTATTTGTGCTGATTACATGTGATTTTCTTTTGCAAAGTTAGTGATACGGGAAAAACAAGGTGATAATCTATTGAGCCGTTTTTGTGGAAAAAATATTTTTTTAAGTACCATGGTTGGGTTTTCTTGAAAGAATTGCATATTGTGATAATATATGTATATTTATGTTTTTGTAACTAAAGCAAATTAAGTTTTAACAGGTGGTTTGTGGTCTTCACTAAACTAACGAAACAACCCATTTTATTGTACATTTTTAGCTGTTTGTTCCATAGAAGCTTAAGTAGTAATAAGTTTGCGAGTATACTGATGAATGTAAAACTAATGGAAAGTGGTGTGTAGCTAAGGTGTAAATTTTAAAACTGTACCCTCGGGTTATAATAGTTTCTTCTACTTTTTTACTTTCTAATTAAGTGCACTATACGGAATATCGTTGCCAATGTAAACCTACAAGATTTAATGCAATGTGTAAATATGTCCAAGATGTCACTTAATATATATATTTTTTTAATTTTTGTTTATGAAATCGCAGTTGGTTTCATTAAGGCTTGGGTTGCCAAATACCAAGACTGTGTAGTCTTTATTGTAGGTATCCATAATTCACCACCAGGCACTCTCTCACCGACTCTTGTAGGTTAGTTATTCATTCTGGCTTTCACCAATTTGTCACTGGTTTTCTACTTTTCTCTTCCGTGGGTCTCACTTTTGTGCTTTTCTCCTCTGCAACAAAGTTTGGGAAGACAAGTGCCAGTCCCCAAAAAAGAGGGCAAGTGGGCCCCTGCCTGCTACCACGGCTCAAATTGAGAATTGGTCATTACAAAATATAAATATGTAACTCATATATGACTAAAGCAGGTTTCTTAATGTAAATGCTGGTTGAGGTGTAGTTTTCATTAAACAAAACAAACGTGTTGGAAATGAAACTTAAGTGAGCACCAGAAATGGTTTCATCCAAAGCACGTGCATTTGTCCAAGAGCTATCATAAAACTGTCCATGACAAAAAATAAAATAAAAAATACATATATAAAAAAATAATTAAAGCGGCTTGGGGTCAGCAGTTATCCTTCAATGTCTTAAACTGAAGTCATTAATTATGCTTATGTCCACTAAAGGGTACATCATGTGGAAATGGGCCCTACTCAAAGGACCTTGCCTCTTTCCTACTGTGAGAGACTGTCTTCTGCCGGATTACCTGTGACAGCTGGCTTAAATACACATAAGTGCCATAGATTGTTCACATCACCAGTGTTTTTTGTTTTCTTTCCATTATTTACTATATTTTTTTTAAATAGGTTTTATTGGGTCTAAACTGTCTTCAGGTTAGAGTAATTGATACCCTATGCATCTTTACTCAAATAGGAATCGTATATCTCTGGGAAGTGCATTAAATCTATCATGGCTTCCTTTACTGTAATATGTAATCATGTCTGATAGGAAAATGCAGTTATGGTCTATTGAAATAATATATATATATATTTCACTTTAAATATTTTGTTGCAAGCATAAGGTCTCCACGTTTAGTCAGACTCTTATTTATTTTTGCCTTTGCTTCCGATGGGGAGACAAAATGCAGCAGATTGCGAAGGCTAGATCAGATGGGTTTGCCAATGCTTGTTTAACGCTAGTTGTATGTAAATAGATGGATTTGTTTCACTATACAGGAACACGTAAGGAAGGCAAAAGATGAATACAATGACGTGTATTACTTAAATTGCCGTTTTATTATATGTAGCTTGTACTCGAGTTCTGAATCCACCACATAACTATGAATCATGTAGTTCTGTGAAAATTACATCTCCGCGTAACTTTGTGAATTTGTACCAAAATCTAATGGTAAATGTGTAGTGCTAATTGGAAATAAAATCCCCACTGGTTTCTCTGTTCCTATCCTGGCAAGTTTGCACAGTATAAGTGTCAATGCATGAAGTTGTGCTATTCTTCTATACATTAAAGATGTGGGAGATCAGTCCTAATTTCAAGGTTCTGAGTTTAATAGTTTTTGTGGTTACATGATGATTTTGAAGTGGTGCCAGCGGCGTGTTGGTGTGTCAGAGGTACTCTGTGCGGAGCTCCCCCACCCCCCTTCCTCAGATGGTACGAAGTGCCATTCCATGCCTTTTTTTAGGGTCGAGCCTGCAAGTGCATGTGTCTCATTTGTGAGACGCTGTTGTTTCGTAAAGGGTTTGGAGCCCGCCTGCCCGCTGACCATTTGTTAGTTTGCGTGGCAATCTTCTTTACAGCCTCATAATTCGTTGAGGCACGCCTTGCATTATTTCTGTTTCTCTGTGTGGAGCAGGGCAAGGGTATAGGAGACACTACCTTTTTAAGAGGGACTGGACTCGGGGCATTCCTATACAAAGTGTCTGTGGTCTGCGATGCCACAGATGCTGATAAACATACAATCTCAAAGTTCTGAAGTGAAATAGAAAGGCAGGCATATCGTCATAGTTTGCAAGAATGTTTTATTGTAATATATGTTCTGCAATAATGCAAGTGTGGTTATGGGATGCCTGGTATAGCTATTGGAGTGGAAGCTGCTCTTTAGCTCTTTCCCCACTCTGTGTGTAAGCTATAAAGTGAAGTATGTAGGCCAAGTTCTACAAGTTGAGAGAATAACTTGTCTCAAACTGTATGACTGCCTCGAGGAAGCAGACATTTTGGCACAAAATCCTGTCCACTTATTTTTAATAGATACAGCTTTGAATCAAAAACCATGGCTGGTAGGATGGAAATGCCCATTTACCACCCATGCAACGCCCCTCTGGTAAAGAAGCATGTAGCTCTACTTTGCATTACAATAGAAAATTTTCAAATGCAAATCAGAAATTCTGTTGGAAAGCAAATCATAACACTTTGCCTTATTTTATGATGCAAACCTAGTGAAGTGTTAGGATATTCCCCCTAGGTCTTTTGCATGTTTTCTGGCAGTGTGTATAGCCTATTACACACTGTCTGTAATATATATTTCAACTGGACTACATACTCGCAGTGCCTTCACTCCCAAGCTGGGACCTCATAGGTCTATGTACACACACGTCACTAGTCCACCAATCAGCTATACACAAAGATGTCTGGAGTAATTATTTTATAACACTAAGGCCCGTATTTATACTTTTTTTGTGCTGCATTTGCGTCGTTTTTTGACGCAAAAATGGCGCAAACTTGCAAAATGCCATTGTATTTTGTAGGTTTGTGCCGTTTTGCGTCAAAAAACGGCGCAAATGCGGTGCTAAAAAAAGTATAAATATGGGCCTAAGCCTTCCTACCAGAGCAATCCATTTTCGACTTATTAGTTTGTCTAGCATTTCAGTTTCACTCCATGTATCTGCATTATATTTTAGATGCAGTCATCACCTAATGCCAGAGCCACTGGTATTATGTAGTGGCGAGGACCACATTTTGTGGCATGGTTGACTCAATTATGCAGCAATAAAGGGCAAATTATGAGGCATAATGCAGCACATTTTGTGATGACATTACTTCATTATCTTGTCATTTTTACAAATCTTAAGAAAGGTTTCACATCATTGTTTCCAGTTTAACAACCAAATACAGGAATAAGCGGCTGAAATGCTGTGATGTCAACTTATGAATGACTCTCCACTGCTCAGTGATTTGTGTGGCTGCAATGTTAGCAGCTTTTAATCCATTTGACCTAGAAAGAGAGTTTTGTTAAACTCTGGAGGTTATGCAGTAGAAGACAGTATCTGTTACAAATGCATAAATATGTAAAGAATGCAACAGCCACATAATTTTATTATTGCAGTGGCCCTGTTCATGGTGTGCTGCTTGACAGGGTATTAGTAAAAGTCAAGCTCGTTCACACATATATTACAAAAGACTAGCTCGGCACAGTATGATACTACTTGTCAAGACTGGCTGTGCTCAACTTGATGTGAAATGCAGTCACCATCAAGTGACCCATCATGAATTCCAGAAGCAGTAAATTACATTTCTCAATAAAGAATGTAAGAAAATGGAGAACATGAAAAACAGTTGTTGAAAGGTAACATATTGGTAACGCTTCTACACAGAAGCCTTGAAAATTCTATCACCAGCCACTGAAACCTGGAGAAGAGAAGAACTCATCCATGAGGGTCTGAGTCATTTACCAATGTCCTTGGGGAAGGTTAGTGATATCGCCACTATGCCAGGTAATGTAAAAATCCATTTGCAAATAGAACTTCTGAATACTTTCTTGTGAAGTCTAGAGGTTCTAGAGTTACCTCAAAGAAAATGGTTGCAGGTAATGAGATAGCAAGCTCTACTAGATGCATCAAGAGACAAGGGTTTTGGACTACAGGGTTTTTCTGAGTCAGAGGGCGCAGGCTGAAATATTAGCTTTAAGAGGTACATATTCATTGGAGTTGTAATAGTAAGAACATCTGTTTAAAACTTTAGGCCTTATTTAGAGATTTTGGCACAGGAGATATTCCACCATGAACATGGAAGATGTATCATCTGCCTCAAAACAAGTACGTAATAGCCTATGGCATTTGTAATACAGTAAATGGGATATCCTCCCCAATTAGAAGGGGTATCCCATCCACCAACCTCTCTTCCTTTCTTAATCCCTCTTCTCTGATTCTGGGGTCATCTCTGTGTTGGCATACTGCGCAGCAAATTGAGTTTCAACAAGTACACGGATAGGATTTGTATTCCCAGCAGTGTTAAGCCAGGGAGAACCAGCCTAATATTTCTCATACAGAGATGTGTTTCTTATAACTGTTTTGCTAAAGATAAGAAAAATAATGTAAACGCTAGACAGCAACTATTATTACCTGTATAATTGTTTCATGCACTCTTTTCAACAGCAGAATGCAAATACCCTCAAGGGTGTTCGATCCTCCCATATATTTTGTTTGTTTTGTAGTTTTAAATATCCTATTTCGATCTTCTCACTATGTCAGGTGTGCAGCTACTTTGCGATCGTCGAGTGGGTGGTTTCCGCTGTTCGTCCTCTGATTCGGTTTCATTGCATAGCATAAAACAGTCCATAGCCACAAAACACTCTCCCTCTATTTTTGTTTTTGTTGTTGTATGAGGTTTACATCTGAAGAACTTTAACACGATTGTATGTTTTTAATATCGCTGCCATCCTGGCCGCTTAGGTAATGCGTGGATCGATGGTGCTTCGCAGAAAGCTGAGAGCGCTCTATCCATCATGACTGAGCTCCAAAGGATATGAAATTTCTGCGGCTCTCAGCGGAGCTCTACGACAGACCAGGTCTTGACGAGCAGCCTTTCGTCCAGCCGTCTGTCCACTCATCCATCAGAGGGCAGGCAAAATGAGCTTTAGCGGGAGAGACAGAACACAATATCGTGCTTTCTCAGCTACTAACAGCAGCTGGGACCGAGGTCGGGCGCAGGAATGAGGTATTTCTCTGTAAATTGCATTCACACTTCTGACTGCTTCTCAGAAGTGGTGAGGTGCGGACTGTCACCGTGCTTCTAAACTGCACCCTAACAACACCGCTGGTGGTTTGGTGTCGAGTAGTCCAGCTTAACAACTGGTTATTACCCGTCGATGTCCGGAAACGCTGTTCCACTTTTTCTCCGGTAGTGTTCCCTCTCACACATTATTCAAACACAGGAAATCCCCAGTGGATCTGATCTCTTCTCTGTTAGGAAAGAGAAGAGATTGCGTAGGCTACCATTGCTGGTGGGTGAAAGTTGAACTTAGTTAACATTATGATTTGAGCTAATTGTCTAATTCGGAAAGGCATAATCGTCACTCTTGTTGTGGCGCACAATTTGGATTTATATCGTTGGTGGGGCGCAATTGAATTTTTTTTACGGTAACAATTATACAACATTCTTCTGTCAATGACCATTGGCTCAAGTGGGTTTGTAAGCGAGGCATGGCGACCTGTTCTTGAAAGAGCATAGTGTAGACCTGATTGCAAGTTGGAATAATAATCTAGTCAGAATGTAGGTGTGACTGAAGCGTTGACCAACTCTAACTAATCTTTGATTAAATGTATCAATTATTAATTTGTTCTTGAGAGCAAAATGTGTATCAATCATCCTAAAAATTGGAGTCTTGCAGAAGCTACATCCTTTTTTGTTCATTTGTGTGTGCATTTTTTTTTGAGTTTGTAGTTTGATTATGACGTTTCCTCCATACTTGTCTTTATGCCGGATTCTGGATTAGGATGTTAAGAAGCTTTATTCACAATGTTTTGCTTGTCAAACCTTTGACAATCAAGTGTACAATGAACAAATCTTACTTCCGATGCATAAGGAAAAAGTCCAGTCAGGGGTGAAAGGCACTTTTCATTCCTAGTCATTTGCGGACTCTCAATCTTCTGCTCCAATGGCCCATGATTTTATACTGCTTAACTCAGTTGCTTAAGAAAGACACTCTGGCCTGATACAATTTATATTTGGCTGCCAGTGCCTACATAAAGCTACTAGGATTTGTCAACGCTTGTGGTCCATTTAGCCAACACAATATAGCATGAAAAGAGGGAAATAATATATCCGAATTAGAGTGAGGCAGGGGTGTCGAAAATACTTTACTATTGATAAAGGATCAGGGAGACTAAGAGAAAGACAAAACCATTATTAGGAGACATGAAGTAAGGGGCTGGTGACAAACAAGCTTTATCATAGCCATCAGTTGTGTCCTCCATTTAATGAAGCAAAGTATAGTACATGTACTTCGAGGAAACAAATATAATGAGTACAGCAATGTGTGGCTGTAAAACATGACAAAGTGGTGGGCTGTGAGACACGCCAGTTGAATTTATTAAAATGACTTTATTATGTTCTATGTGTCATACTGCCTGTGTGAGAAATTGCATTTGTTGATTTAAGGTAGGTCGAGCTCTACTCTATCTGCCACAATCCTTGTCAAGGTAAACCACAAAGGTCACTAAATTAACCTATGCTTAACCCCTTTGCTGCCAGGCCTGTTCCCCCCCTTAGGTGCCAGGCCTTTTTTGGCTATTTGGGGCAGTTTGAGCTTAGGCTCTCAACTTTATGTCCACATAAGCTACCCACGCCAAATATGTGTCCTTTCTTTTCTCCCCCAACATCCTAGGGATTCTACAGGTACCCAGAGTACACCAAGAAATTAGCCAAAATACAGCAAAAATGTCAAATAAAAAAATAAAATGGGGGAAAAAAGGGCTGGAGAAGAAGGCTTGTGTTTTTTTTTTCCCCCCTGAAAATTGCATCAACAAAGGGTTTGCGGTTCTAAAATCACCATCTTCACAGCTTTCAGGACCAGGCAGACTTGACTCAGAAAACCATATTTTTCAACACAATTTGAGCATCTTATTGGGACATACCCCATTTTTACTAATTTTTGTGCTTTTAGCTTCTTTTCAGTTAGTGACAGAAATGGGTGTGAAACCAATGCTGGATCCTGGAAAGTAGACAAAATTCTGAATTCAGCAAGGGGTCATTTGTGTAGATCCTACAGAAAATAACAGCTAAAATAAAAAAAAAGATTGAAATTGAGGTGAAAAGAACAGCAATTTCTCTCCACATTTTACTCTGTAACTTTTTCCTGCCATGTCAGATTTTCAAAAGCAATATACCGTTACGTCTGCTGGACTCTTATGGTTGCGGGGATATATAGGGGTTGTAGGTTCATCAAGACCCCTAGGTACCCAGAGCCAATAAAGGAGCTGCACCTTAGAATGAGTTTTCGTTGTATACCGGATATACAGCAATTCATTTGGTGAAATATAAAAAGTGAAAAATAGGTATCATGTAAACCTTTATATTTCCAAAATGGGCACAAGATAAGGTGCTGAGAAGCAGTGGTTATTTGCACATATCAGACTTTCGGGGTCCCCATACTAGCATGTGAATTACAGGGCATTTCTCAAATAGATGTCTTTTTTACACACTGTCTTACATTTGGAAGGAAACAATGTAGAGAAAGACAAGGGGCAATAACACTTGTTCTTCTATCCTGATTGCCCCCAAGTCTCACAATAAAAATGGTACCTCACTTGCATGGGTAGGCCTTATGCCAACAACCGAAAACGCACCATGGACACATCACATTTTTACATTGAAATCTGACGTGTTTTTTGGAAAGTGCCTAGCTGTGAATTTTGGCCTCTAGCTCCGTTGGCACCTAGGGAAACCTACACAACCTGTGCATTTTGTAATAGACACCTAGAGGAATCCACGATGGGGTGACTTGTGGGACTCTCACCAGGTTCTGTTACCCAGAATCCTCTGTAACCCTCAAAATGTGGCAAAAAACAATTTTTCCTCACATTACGGTGATAGAAAGTTCTGGAATCTGAGAGGAGCCACACATTTCCTTCTACCCACCATTCCCTCAAGTCTCACAATAAAAATGGTATCTCACTTGTGTGGGTAGGCCTAGTGCCCGCGACAGGAAATACCCCCAAATACAACGTGGACACATCACATTTTCCCCAATAAAACTGACCTGTTTGCAAAGTGCTTAGCTGTGGATTTTGGCCTCTTGATCAACCGGCACCTAGGGAAACCTACCAAACCTTTACATTTTTGAAAACTAGACACCTAGGGGAACCCAGGATGGGGTAATTTGTGGGGCTCTCACCAGGTTCTGTTACCCAGAACCCTTAGCAAACCTCAAATTGACAAAAAAAAAAAAAAACTTTTTTTCTCACATTTCGGTGATAGAAAGTTCTAGAATCTAAGAGGAGCCACACATTTCCTTCCACCCAGCATTCCCCGAGTCTCCTGATAAAAATGGTAGCTCGCTTTTGTGGGTAGGCCTTGTGCCCGCGAAAGGAAATGCTTCAAAACACTGGACACATCAAAATGATCAAATACAAAACTACCTGTTTTTGCGGTGTGGGGAGGAGGGAGGAACACCAATGTTTTTGGTCCTGGGTCAGCAGCCATATAGGGAAACCTACCAAACCCAAACATTTCGGAAAACTAGACACCCGAGGGAGTCCAGTGAGGTGTCACGTGTGTGTATGCTCCAGTATTTTTCATCCCAGAATCCTCAGCAAACCTCAAATTTAACTAAAAAGAAATGACGTTTTCCCACATTTCAGTGTGAGATCACTGCACCAGGACAAATTTCCTACCACCCAACGTTCCCCTCAGTCTCCCGGTAAAAATGATACCTCACTTGTGTAGGTTGGCCAAGGGCCTGTGACAGGGAAGAGCAAAAAACATGTTGAAATTGAGGGGTAACCAAAGCGGGTCCAAAAGGGCAGTTTGAAAGAGAAAATAAAAAAATAAAAATAAATTCGGCTGACAAGTGGGGCAGAATTTGTATTGGTATAGATGGGACAATGCTGGGTGGTAGCAATTTTGTGGATTCCTGCAGATTCCGGAAGGTTCATTACAAAGATTTGGGAAAAATGTGTGATTTCCAGCAACGTTGGAGGTTTGCCGTGCATTTTGGGTAAGAAAATGGTGTGGGGTGCTTGTGAAGCACACCACCCTGGACTCACCCAGAAGATTAGCTTTCAGATATGTCTAGGTCTTGTTGATTTTTCTACATGGCAGCGTCCCAAAGTCCAAAAAGTGCAGCCCTCACCATTCCAAGTGGGACGATTTTGAGAGTTAGCCAAGCTCTCATGGCTTAAATGTAAAACCAAAACCGAAAAAT